>NW_003803569.1:123946-344297 GCF_000255335.2 Galendromus occidentalis
AGAATGCAAGCAGGGTCCGATATGAATTCGGGAAGTCTCTTTAATTCGAAGCGGAGAAAAGCTCAACTCAATACATCCAAATCGGGGAATCCAAACTTGAAATTCCTCCTCATTCGGTAAGTTTTTCTTCCGGAAATGAGCGGAATAATGAAGGAGCTCACGGCCGCTCTTCTTGACCATCACATTATGCTGTGGAATTCTGGGATCTAGGGACATAGGAACCCTGCGAATGAGCCGAGCAGTTCCATGAAGTATTGACCATTCTGCCTCGATTCTAATTAACTAGCGGGTCCCCCTTCGGAGCTCTATTCAACGCAATCCATACGTCGAATCTGACCCCTACTGATGACCTCATGATAGCTTCTCGGTGCCGGAGCACTGGAACCCATGAGTTGTCCCAAGTTCCTTCGTCAGGTTCGTTACCATTCCCGGGCACGCCCCCGTCGGGAACCAGAACGGTGGATTTCAGGGGAAGACAGAAGTCCTCCGGCTCTGTTCCCTGACGGAATGTGACCGACGCGATTGATGACAAGTTCAGCTGCGAAATAGATCAAGTAGACGCATACTGCGATCAAGAGTAATCCAAGTGGAAGATCACTCCTCGCCCCTCGAGGGCTCCGATGTTCTGGCTCGAGAGTGGAGAGATATCTCAAGAAGTGTTTGCTAGCATTCCGTCTGTCTCTGCAACATTTGAATTTCGCTTCGGCGAATTTGCTCGCCGCACCCAAAATTCTTCTCTGGAGAATATCCCGCTTGGATTCCAGTAGATCGTATCTCAGTGATTTCGAAGCGTAGGTATTCCATTCGCCGTTATCCACGAAGCCACTGGCGAGTGTGAATTTGGAAATTTTCCCGTTGACTTCGACGATCGTACCGAATCGATCCGGGAAAAGGATGCTTTTCTGAACATTGTTGTCCACGGGAACACGGTACATGTTGCCGAAACCGAGCACATGGCGCATCCCCTCCAATTCAAGCTGAGTACCACATACAACAGTCTCTCCGCTAAAGGAATTCATCGTTCGCAAAACTTGAAACCAGAACAAATGGGCCGGGGTGATGATATATGTCTTCGAGTCGGTTTTGTATCTGACCATCTTGCACTCCTCGAGCCGCGGGAAACGCTTATCGCTCGGAAGAGCAATCGTTGAAGTCATGTCTTCCAGGAGGATCAGTGTGAAGAAGAGGCTCCCCAAGATCCACGAGTAGGCCGCCACGGCGACGCTCTGCCTAATTATTTTGGGGCACTGCCCGGAGCTCGAAAACACGAAGAGCAGACCGATGAACGCTTTGAGGGATGATGTGTCACTCAGCAACCAGATCGATATGCAGAGTAGAGTCATCAAACTCAAGATCCATTTGTTCAAAACGTGTCCACGAATTCCATGGACGGAAGCTTGTTTTTCGAAGCCATACGAGCTAACGTCGCTCGCCACTAAGAACGGGAGTCTGACTGGCGCTTGAGCGAGCGCGACGACCAGTGAGAATTTCAATGACTCATTCAGGCAAGGTTCGAACTTGCTGCAAAATGGAACCTCGATGGACCCGCCGGGGCCAACCGAGACGAAACCGTTGAAAAGTCGGGCTTCATGGGGAACACGGGGACACGCTCTACGTTCATCTGTCGAAATCCAATCGAGCAAGCAGTCTTTTGATGATGGTGGCCTGAGCTTAATTCTCTCAGAGATCATCCTGAAGCCGAATGGCGCCTGGATGAATAGCCTATTTGCACAGGTTGAAGGCAATGTATTGCTTCGAGCGTCGAAAAGCATTATCTGCTTGAAGTCATCCGGGAGGAGCTGCAATTCTCTCTTGACAGTGGAATATGAGGAAATCACGGTGATCAAAATCAGCAGGCCGGTCGCATCTCTGTGTCGCAAACGATACGATTCAGCCTGCATCATACGCTGTTCGTGGTTGAGTTGGCTCATAGATTTGGAGCGATTGGAGCAGAAAAAAGCCACTCTACGCTCGACTCGACTTCCGGCATCGTAAGCCTCACTGTCATTGCTAATCAGATTCGCATAGTTTCTGGTCAACACAAGATACGGATTTTCCTTGAACCAACGCGTCAGGTGACAGTCGATGAAGTCAATCTGGAGGCTCTCCTTCTCCTTCAAGACTTGTCCAATGAACTCCATTACCGACGCCACGAGTATTTCTTCAAATTCGGTAATCTCGTAGGTCGATTCGAAAGAGGGGAGAACAGATTCAGATCTCAGTTCGGTGGCGGCAAACACCGGTTCATCTTGACTTTCGAAAAACATGAGAATCGCCGCCAGACAAGAGGCTACGAGGCCGAGACATTTCTTCTTCCAATTCACGGACCCGAAGCGTTCCATGCTTGAGAGCCGCCTACCAATGGACTAGTTTTGAGAAAAACGTAAGTCGTGTACTTCGAAACCAGGATGAGTTTCTGCACTCAGGTGACGAGTACCGAGACTCTGAATCTAGTCAGTTCTCAGACTTGAAAAGCCTCAACCAACCGTGGCTGGATCCGGCAGCATAGTCATGGGCTGTGGTTTTTTGGGAAAATGCTTTTTTCGAAAGAGGATTTTGAGTTCCACGTTCGATCCGCTCAAAACCACCAATCCTTCGGGCAAATGGATATCCGAGCTCGACGTCTCCGACGAAGAATTGCGTTTTAGGTCTCCTGTGAGGCTCCCGAATCAGATGAAGCGAAAATCGGGTTGACGTTACGTGACAACGCTAGGGACATAATCCCATCGATTGAGGCAGACAAATTTCATGTTTGAGAGCAGGAATGTCATAAGTTCCACCGTTCTTCGTGATACAGATGTTCTCCACCTGCGAGTAAACCGGGGGATTCCGTCCTGATCATCAGGTTTCTGTTTTTGCGGATGGACACCCTGTCTCAGGCTAGGAGTGATTCAGACTGGCTTCCGACTCATGTCTGTTTATGGGGTTTGGAGCATAGACTCGGCATCCTCGCTTCCATCCGTTCGGAACAAACCCTTCCCAAAGTCTCAAACCATGATCGACGCCGGGCCCATATGCAGATTTCCGACTATCTGACGACTGGTTGAGCTGAGGAGGCGCACGCGAAGTCATCAGCGTACAAAATTGCCCCTCTTAAGGCACTGGAGTGTCCATCTTTGTAATGTTTATTCGCGACGAAATGCGAGCGATTTGCCTCCGCGCGAATTTGCGAAAAGGTCCCGGAGACGTTGCTGTCGGAAGTTGAGGAAATCCTTGATCATCAGTCTCAAAGATGATATGAACATCTCAGTATCCCGGGGAATTCTCGAAGGATTCGCCCATCCGAGCGCTTACGAAAAGATCGCGTTTCCTGGAGCGGAAGCCATGACATGCAGAAAATTATTGTGGTGGAAATGCCATCCAATGCTCCTCGAAAATCGGAGGTCTGCGAAGCTTGATATAGGCTTGCGTCTCCCCGCGCAATTTTTCCCAGGAGCTGATCGCCGAGGCAACACGTCAGTGAATCTGTGCTCTGCTTGGTGATTCCATAGCATTCATTATTCCTCTTTCATTCGCACTCCAAGAGTGGTCAGAGGAAGCATCATGGAGTCAATCGCCATTGCCTGAGAAGATTCGATACTGGGGGCAAGCGCGACAGAGGATGGAGCCACGGAACCCAGACAGACAGAATGGCGAAAGTCACGGGAGCAAGTCGCTGGTAAACGGTCTCCGAGCTCGAGAAAGTTTGTCTGGTCCTCGGGGAAGACTACTGAAGCTACTGCTAGGCACGAGTGTTACACCGCACTCCTCACAGAATCGAAGCCCTCACCGCAAAGACAAGGCGACCGTATGATGAGGGGGAATTCTGTGAAGGCGGTGACGGATCTCAATTTCCGCTCCAACCTCGACGCCGGGGCCCTTTCGAGGAATGAGCGAATCAATTCTCGTATGAGATCATTACTCTTCGTAGGGTCGAAATCAGTCGGTTGGAAGGGCGTCTCACTAGGCACCGCGCGGATCGATGTGGGGAGACTGGACCTCTACGGCTCAGGAATGGAGGAGCCATGTGATTGCATGAAGGTTGGAGTGCTCGGTTTTTTCGGGATGCTCGAATATCACGAAGAGTGATCTGATTAGCTGTCGACGAAAACCATGAGCCTCTCAGAAAAATTGAATCGCTTGCCTCGGAAGCCGGAAAGGAGGACGTTACTCATTGTGTGAAAACTCATATATCCTCGCGTTTTTAAGTTCTAGGGTCGCTTCCTCGAATCTGATATGTTGCCTCCGGTAGAATCAATGTACCCGCCAGTCCTGCGTCCTCTTAGTAGCGGGAATGAGCGCAAATTGTGAGGCCTTGCGAGCTGTATTCGTAGGGCTTAGCGTATTGTCGGCCTGAGAGAGTTTCGAAAATCATTTCGGCCATCGCAGGCCTTGGGGAGTGTAGACGGAGCCCGCAAGTCGAATCGACGCGTACGAGACGCTGCGAGGTATTTCTCGGGATGAACGGACGATTTTTTTTCGAACTTCTAATGTTCATTCGGAATGACTGTAGTGAAACCCATACTGAATAGTTACGAAATCGGATACCTCATGCAGCCCAGATTTGGAATGCAGGCATAAACACGCATTGAAGTTCTAGAGTCATCTAGGCGTTAGACTTGATCTTTCATTTATTGCATTATCATCCATGTATGTCCGAATTCTCAGCACTAGACCGAAGACATCTTGCCTCAGTATTCCCATTCGCTGACGCCGAATCGCCGTCACATTCAGCTCGAGAGAACCTTATTCGAACAGGCCATCGTCCCGGATCTAATCGACTCGGGTACTCCAGCGGCGGATCCTGCGCTCAAATTCGAGGGATAGGGGCTCGTAGAGGCAGTAAATCGGAAAGGATCGATTCTTCTGTAGGAAACGTGGGTCTTCGCGATAGTGTTGGGGTCTCTCCTGCTGAATCGTGGCGTCTGGTGTCGGCGTCGCCTTACCTTGCGGCATAAATTCTGCAATATGAGGAGACAACTGGGAATGCGGATGGAGATGTCCCGGCACGAATTCTTCCGCGAATGGTGAGAGTCCAGAAGACATGTTTCCCGAATATCCTCTCAGTTTTTTGCCTCCAATGATTTACGGAATCTCAATCAGTGATGTCCGTGAGCGTGAGGTGATCGTGAAAACTGAGCCCCTGGAGTCCTTTATATATACAGATATTCTGTCTCAGCTGCGTGTCCTCGATCTTTCGGAAGCGAGGGTGAGGGGCGACTGTTGATGGGCTGATGACTACCGCGCCCCAAAGCCGGGCTCCGAATTCCGAAATTCTTGGGGTGCCGACAGAGAATTCAAATATTCAGAGAATGCGATCGTAATTCAGATTGATGCAGCGGATACCCGGGTTCTTTCAATTAGGAGGCGGGACCGTGGTCATGGACCTGCGCTCTTCTACGACCACCTGCCGAGGGGCTAAATGAGACGAGTGAGCCCTCATCATAGATCACGGAGCGAGCCAATGATCGGGCACCATTTCTCAGGCCTCGGGGGCTGCTTTATTTGGCAGTTGCGATTGCGCAGTGTCAGAGGGGTCTAGGCATATGAGGACGGATCACATGAGTGACACGGGCCGAGAGAAATCCCAAATCATTCGGAGACTGCGAATCTCGATCCGGGAACAGGCTTTCACAGTTCGTCTAATTATTTCGCTTGCGGACCCCGCCAGGGTATGCAAAATGTTCACGATGATGCCAGTCCATCGCGGGGATGAGCATATTCCGTTTTTGCTCTTCTCGAGACAGCGATCCCGGGGGTAGGATGAAGATATCTCAAGGGCCCGAAGAAATTGCTCAACATGAGAGAATGGGCCCCAGAGAGCGGACATCCCGCTCGCCGCGAAGTGATTACTGAGGTGATAGCTGAACCAATAACAATTACTCATGCGCGCGAGCCGTGTAGTTCATATTCATTATTATGGAGAGATCCGAGTCTGAGGTCCCACACAGAGCAATCCTGTGAATTCGAATTCCACGCCGCGTGTTGAGGACAGTTCATGGTACAGAGACCCACTGAATGCTAACCGAATTATATGCACCCAGATGTGGTACACGGCCGAAAAAATAGCGGCTCAAGCCTGGTTGTGGAACCAAGGTTTCAGGATCTACGGGCGAAACACTCCAACCCCTGCGGTCGACCATGCCCGCGACGAGTCTCTTAGAAACGAGTTTCGACTATAGGAGGATTTTCAAGCCTTCCATGGGCGAACTTTTCAACCTGGAAGTCTATGGCTCGAGAAGTGTGAAGTAGAATCAGTCGATTGAGGGGGGAAGAGTCTTCGATATGGGCATTTCTCACAGGCGGGTTCGGCTGAACAGACACATCGTCAGCGGCATCAAGGCTTTAGGAAGCTTTCACGAGGTTCTACCTCGGTAGGCTGACGGGAGCACTCCGATCCAACTTCGCGAGGAATTCTCGCCTCAGTAGATCTCCTGCCGAGGGCTCAGGATTGTGTGAAAGTGTTGTAGGGACTCGAATACCGGGTTTAGATGTCTAATCGCTCAATCAGCCATGGTGCGATGGATGGACATTTCCTTTCAGTTCAGGAGACGAAAAATGCACTCTCATGCTCTGCCTCGACTCGGATCGGCTGACCCTCTCAACTCTAGATTTGTGTCCTTGCTTGCTCCTCCATCATGTAGCTGAGAGAAGACCGGAACACGCTCGAATGCTAAAGTGTGCTGAGAGATAAAGGGACCCGGCAGCCCTTGCGAGCGCTTTAGGGGGGGAGATGGGACAGCGACGGCAAGGAGTCACACCACCCGGACGGCAAGGAGTCGCACCACCTGAACGGCAAGAATAAGCATGAGAGTATTGGCTCAAGGGAAGATACAGTCCGCTAAGTCAGCAGTGGGATAAGAGCGCGAGAAGCCTGTTTGAAGAAGTCGGAGCCGCATACTTGATGAGCAAATAAGAGCTTGTTGAACTGGGCTGTTGCGACCACCACTGTAGCCCCACCTGTATTCTGCTGCTGCAGCTTCGTTAAGGTCCTTAGCTATCGTTGCGCGTAGCGGCTCTTGCTGTCGATCTTGCGCACAGCGCTTCTGGTTGCCTTCCGATCATCGTTCAACTTGCTCAATATGGTTTTCTCAGAAAGACGAGAGGGTTGGCCCATCGCAGTTTTAGGTCTTTCTCGGAATTCGATGGACCCTAATGGAAGGCGATGAACTAAACTATCATCATTGAATCCAGAGCTGATTCGGAGGGAGAGGGTCGCTGAGGAAACCAGAATTTTTCGGTTAAGCAGTCACGAGTAAGCCTCATCAAGATTCCTCGAAGATGATGATGAAAATCAGGATGATGCTCGAAAACCAGATGCAGCTGCTCTCTCCCTGAGATTTATGACATGACAAGTTTATCAAGGTCATGTATCGCTGAGTGCCTCCATTGAGATCAAAGAAAGATTGGTCGGCCGGTGGTGCGAGAAGGGGCAGCTGTCACTACATCGCTATCGTTCAGATACATTCTCTTGTATTCCAGCGTAGAAGTCGAGCACTGCCGTAAAACGAAATCCACTCCTCGCGACCTCCGCGGGCCCTATTTGCGTCCTGACGAATAAGCAACAATTTTCTCGCAGCCCGGGTTCCCGCCGTAGCTGGGTGGAAGAGGAGTGATTCGTCCCGGTCAGAAACCGGCGCAGTTCCACAGATCTCCGTTGACATCAGCGGAACCGCGGATCATTGAGCAACTTTGCGAAAACTCGGACGAACATCCTTAACGACCAACCTACAAGTCCGATGCTGCCTTGGATATTACTCTGGAAGTGCACGCCTAACCCAATGGCCTCCGCCTCTAAGAAATTACTATCGAGGCACTTCTTGGCGTGCGAATTCCACCCAACCGTGAGCTCTTCTAATACCTACGTAGGTCGCGGAAGCTATTAATCTTATCGTTCTGTCTGCTTGCCCTATCCACATAAATGATTCCAGTTTGTCTACGATACGAGTTTGTCTGACACGCTTGCCGAAACTCGCTCAGCAGCTGTTCGTGATTCACAACGTGGATTCACCAATGTTCGAACGAATCATGAGACAATTCTTTATTTCATAATGTTGAGTGCGGAAATGTATTCGCGAAATCAAGCTGAATCTTTCAATTCACGGAACAAGCTCCAGTCGTATCGGAAGATTCTCCTCGGAGCGGGGATCCAGGTACTAGTCCGGCATGGTGTCGCTCCACTGGCCTGTCTCAGACTTGGAGAGACCGCGAGCATCGCTGTCCGAACAAGACGGCATGGTTCTCGCGATTTGGAACCTGATCAAGGAAGAAATCGGAGATCACAATCGCACACCCATGAATTCCGATTGATTTGCAGAAAAACCTGCACGAATATCCCTCAGCTCGAGGAATCTTAGGGGTGGGAAGTTATCTCCTCGGTCTGCGACGGATGTCTTCACTCAGAGAGTTGTGGGGTCAATGCGTTCGCCGGAACTCTCGCGCATAACGATCCTGTTGCATGTAGAGCGTAGGATCAAGCTCGGCTTCAAATCGGCTCCGGTGACATCGCACGATTTTATCTGAATTGCAGTCGCATCCAGAGGGGCATGCAGACAGTTGCTGGGAGACTGGAAGATATTTCCTTTCTCGCGGACGCAAAGTACCGTGGTCGGTAGCGGTATCCGAGGATTGGGCGTGAAACCCCCATCGGAATCCGCTAACGCTGTTCTAATGTCCCTCGGTGCGAAGGCTTCACCCGTGACAGCGGCGGCTTTCGCGCTGAAGGAGGGTGATGCGTTGCTAGCGAGCGGGTGCATTAAAGAAACCCGATACACCAAACAGTAACTCTCTGCCGAGTGGCCCGGGGTCGCGTTGCGGCATCTTCCGCGCAAGGCCTCCGAGAACCTCGAAGAAATGTCAAGAGCGTGGCCTTATACAGAAAACGGGGTGTAATGCGACGACCCGCTCGAAGTCCTGGATTCGTAAAACTATTGTTTCCCTTCTCTTCATCCTGTGAGGCTGATATCCGAATAGTGTCTCGCTCCGTCCCCGCTCGGGTACAGAATCATCCGCACCGCGCCAAGATCCCGCGGATAAGCTTCCAGACCCAGAAAGAAGTCGTTCCCAGGCTTCAGATCGTCGCGATGACTTGACCTTCGTAGCACGGTTCAGCAGCGCGGATGTTTCGCTTTAGTCCCCCGAATAGCGTTTCTTGCGATGCAGAGCTGTGCAGGGAGCCCGATCAGTGATCAGGAATACTGAGCTATCCAATCGGTGCCCCACAAAGACTTCCCGTTCGAGAAGTATTCGGCTGCGATAAGGGGTAAAGATTACTCTTGTCCGATCGCTCCGTCTATAATTCAATAAGATTTCCCGGTGAAAAACCCGAGCGGACCCGAGAGCATCCCGCCATTGTCGACAGAATTTCACAAGAACAATGCGCTTGATGGTCGACCCACGAAACGGGTTTCGACCCGGAAAGCGACTCAGAAGGGGGTCTTCCGCAAGGTTGGCCAACCTGGAACTCCGAAATCAGAGTGTACGGTACGGTGAAACGGTAAGGAGAAATAGCAAGAGGAATCGGTGCATCGTAACAAAGGGAATCAGGTATCTGTGGGATGTGGGAGCTCGCAACAAAGAAAACAAGACAGAAACGGTATCCGAGTCCCTCATCGCAGCCTTTTACCACTCGATGAGTCTCTTCGCGAAATATTTACGTCGCCTACTGAACAGGTGAATGAGTTGTTCGGCTGCTCATTGGAGCGAGTGGAAGAATAACAGCGAGCTGAGAGGATATCGTCGTGGCATTCGTTGATAGGACCAAGCACTCGAGTTTCTTCTTGTTTCCTCGCAATGCATTGGAAAACAGCCATAGCCGTCCCATGAGAGCACGATCAACATTTGAAGCTCAGGAATCGATGACGTCATGCAATCTCTATGAATTCTTTTGCAGGTCCTGGCATACGCTTACGGGAGTTAGACAATGGATGTCATGGTCGAAAGACTCGCTGAGGGTTTTCCCACAATCAGAGCGAAGACGGGAGACATGGTCGGACGGCTCTCGATTTTCCCGGCAATCGATCCCGAGCAAGAACCTTTACGGACCTCAGTGTTTCCGACTTCGCGGGTACAGCCTGGGCAGATGTAATGTACGGCCCCAATCAGCTGACTTTGCGTAATTGGAAAAGCCCATGGCGTTTTCTAGGAAGCCAGCGAGTGGAAACATGCTTAAACGGGGTAGACACCTCCGGAGGGCATGGGTCGCTCCCGCTTCATCGAATGGCTCGAGGCGGCTCCCGGATTGATATCCCTCCACATCCGAGCTCAACATCCGACTCCGTTTCCGGGAAAAAAGAGGCAGGAGCCCTTGGTGGTCCTTGCCGTCAAGAGAAGGTCGAAGGGCAATAGCACAGTGACTGGCTCTCCTTCTCCCCATATGGAAGACGTATCAGGAAGCTAGGTAATTTTTTCCCCAGACTGTATTCGATCTTCCAGGTCCTATTGTCTAGATCTTCGAAATTCAGGAATTCGACTCCTTCCCCCGGCAGAAGGAGAGCAGCGCGGCGCGTGTTCGACCCCATATCCGAACTTTCGTGGATCAAACTATAATGTGATCGGAGAATCGTTCGCTCCCGCGAAGGGGATAATGGAGGCACTTCCGACATAGGGGATGAGCCGTACAGAGTCCTCGGGAGCTAACTTTGATTGCATCTGAAGGCGGCGACCGTTTCTCAGCGAAGTTCGCGACAACGTCACCGGACGAGAGCGGGTGGCTTCAAGAGCTACAAGCATCTTTCGATGCTTCCGGGGCGGTCGTGATCATCAGTTGATCGCTGATGGAAGTCTGCAACAACATCCTGAGGTCGGAACCAGGATTCGATTACGTGTCCTGACGTGCCTGTGGGAAGGGAGGTCTACCAGTTTCAGGTTGCTTTCTTACATTCCGGACTCAGCTCTTACAAGCGTTCCGGAGGCGAGCATATCGCGGAAAAGGGAAACAATAAGTTCTCCAAGTCAGCACCGCAGTTCTGCAAACTTTCAATTCGACGGTTCGCCGGCCGCGGAGCAAAACCGTTCCGAGTGACACGTTCGACCGCAAAACATTCGCATTCGTTGGATCGGGAAACAAATCTGGGGGCCCCTCAATGAATATCGGATGCGTCAGCTGAATTTGAAAATATCTAGACGCAAGACAGGAAGAACCGATGCATTCTCCTTCCTGTCCGAGCAAAATTCGCATCGCCGAGTGTGCCTCCAATGAATCACTTTACTTGCGCTCCTGCATCGCGGCAAGAGCAATACCGTGTTCCCGGATAAATTGGAAGATCGGCTAGAGGCAAATCAGCCGCGGCAGTGATTTTTCGGAGGTTTCGGATTTCCGGGACTGTGCGATATTCACGGGCTCCTCCGGTGTATAATATAAAGAAGCGTTGAGACAAGGAGTGATGGCGGAAGGAAGAACTTGTTGTCGTGTTTTATTTTAAGGAGAACGATGAATGATGATCGCTCGGTTGATCATCATGGAACAATCGATGAAGAGGGTCCGTCGTCACGACGTCGACTGAAATAATCAGTCACTGCTATCTAGCTGAGGTCGTATGAAGAACTTGCGGTGCTGCAATGTCCGGCTTGTGGCGGTACCTTGGGAAAACAGAATCCATTATATGAGCACAGAAATTCTCACTCAGCCAGACAGAACTCCGTATCGTGTCCTCGATGCTTTCCACGATTTCCGAACAGAGACCCACGGCGAGAAATCAACGATCGATGAACAGAGATACGTCCGAACACAGTCTCTCTCAAGAAGTCCAAGCAAGCGAGGGTCATGAATCTCTACATAGTTGACTCCGGAGTCTCACCGAGTACCAAGAGGATGCAAAGTGCCATATACAGAAACCGCATTGTCATATCACAGGGTGACTCGAAACCGACCAACTGAGATTCTTGAGGGGAAAAGGCTTCTTTATAAACAATGCCTTCCAGAATCGTGACTCACGTTTCCCGATCAACGTCGGTACCCTCAGTAGAATTTTAGAGCTGAGATTATTTACTAAAGATCCTCTAAAGGGCGGACCGGCGAAGTTTGTCGCTCGTGCGGATTCCGAACCGCTTCGATGATATTCTTGAATCAAAGTACTGCTCAAACGGAATATTTCGAGCGAGCCAAGCGAATGCTGAGTCGTTTTCGCTTTCTGCGCGCCGGCGGCGTGCGATGTCAGATCTAGGGAGGAGAAATTCACGGACTGAGAAGCCAAATCGGAGAGCACTGCTTCTGGATGTGTCTCCCCGGAAGCTCCGTCGAAAAAGCGAGAAACTCAAGTGGACAGTGCGGCGGGGAGCCCGACATCCATTAGTAAACCCTCATGATGAGGCGCTTGCCTAGCCGCGGAATGACTCGCACGGCAAGGCTGGCGTCGAGCACAATTTACGCTGTGCCGAGCTGGCGACTTATCAGATGACAACTACCCGGACGCAGACTAAATATGGCGCCGCTCCGGATTGTCCCGAGCTCGTACGAACTTTTTTCTGCGGAGGGACTCGAAGCGATAACACTCCAGGCATTCCGAGAACCTCCGCAAAACGACGGCGCTTCCGAGTATCCGGCCCCGTTCGTCAGCGCATCGACCGTGTCCCGGAACGACCAGTTCGTGGGACGTTTCCGTTGTCCTGAAAACTGATTACAGAATGTTCCCCGGCTACCACTCGCTCGCGGATATTCTAGTTCAGGAGGAAGCTGGATACAATGGAAATCGAGATCTCGGCATCGTGTTGACAATTCGAAGACAATCAATTGGGAGCCATTTTTTGTTTCTCGCATCTCCCGCGCCTAGTTTTACCTCCTACACCAGTGAGGCAAACAGCTCTCCTTAACGAACCAAGAGGCAGAAGATCAGCCGGGGCAAGCCGAACCCAGAGAGCAAGTGCTCGGGAAAACTGTCCGAGGAACCCGTCCCATCGGGGTCTCCGTTGCAATCGTTTCAGTATGTTGTTGTGACCTCGTACTTGCCTCCGGGTCTACGCCCCAGTGAATTCTTCGGACTGTTCGGAGGATCTGTAATGCCAGGTGAGCATCGATCCAGATTACGCTCGCAGCCCACCTTCCCTGGAAAACCTCATCTCATACTCCATACAGCGCCCCCGGGACGTAGTTCGCTGACCTTGTGGCTGCTTGGTTCGTTGCCTGCTGGAAAGCTAACCCGCTGTTTAGTCTGCCGAGCCATCTTCCATGGAGGCGGGCGGCGGAAGAGACGCGAGTGGCACACCTATCATTTTCTTCGGGTTGGGCAAGCTTCGGAGAGGCTTCCTTGCGCAGGAACGAGTCTCTCTGCATGCCGTAGGGGAATCGTATCTCCGTACGATCACGACGGCAGCGATAAACTAACAGCCCTGGAGCTCGTGAGAATAAACTCTCATTGGGACATGACGTCATGACTTTCGAATGAGATGAGACACCATAGTGTCCTCCGAGTCTACTCGATAGCGCGGGACAGCAGCTGGATCGTCTACCTGCTCTAAGAGCGATTTATGACCGCATAGAATCTCTGTTCCGTTCTTGTCATGCTTATTAGTGATCCTCGCTGATGTCTACACGATCCTATTGTATGCTTGAGCGACCCGGGTTCAGGGCGATCTTTCTCAGCAGATCTTCCTGTGACGGTGAGTCTAGCGCCTACTGGAATAACCTGCTCGCACAAGACTCGTGACATCAATCGGAGGAGTCGGCGCGGCCGACCGAACGTAGACCCCAGCAGCGGATCACTTTCGAGTTTTCTATCACCGTAGTTGTCCGCTCCTCGTAGCGACACGGCGAGGGAACGCAGAGGAAACTCCTGGATATAGCTCTGAATACGAAATTAGATGCTCGTGCGGACTCCCTGCCAGATCTCTTTCTTATTCTGAGGTCTCGTTCTCATAGGGATCCTTCGAATCGCTCTGAACATAGCAGCTTCTTGTGAGGGAGAGCCATATGCTCCTCGGAAGGCAGTCTGAGCATGGAATAAAGTTGGAAATTCGATTTCGTTCCGCGGCGGACAGCTAATCGGCAAGACAAACGTTCTGCTCCTTTTTTTTCCACCCAGATCCGGACTTGGAATCGGGGCAGTAGAGCATCGTGTGCCTTGCTCCTCCAGGAACACGAAGCTAAACACCGATATCCGACGAATGCGTCGATCCCGCTCTCCTGAGAGAAGAACATTGGGAGAGGAGAACATCTCTACTAAGCACCCCCGAGTTGCGTTGCAAAGAAAGATTTCGATCGCATCGATAGAGGAAAGCCATACTTTTTACGTCCGGCTCTTGTTTATTACGCAAAGGCTGTTGGGACGTTCATAACAGCGAATTCAGTGCAATGTCCACAGGAGACGCAGCTCTCGGAGAAGCTATAAATCGCTTTTGGAAGTTTGATATCTGAGCTCCCCCGGAGGATTTTTCCATCCCACGCACCTGTTCTGACATTATGTCAACGGCTCGAGAAAGATTTATGAGGGTCAGACAGGTTATGAATCGATATTATTTTTCCAGAGTGGCCCTCTCGCCGGCCTCCCGCTGGTCGGCCCGCCTGCTCCTCTCCGTACACTTAGCGCACTGTGCGTGGATGAAATAGGGCGCCGGAGAGCGGGCACAGCGTATGGTCAGAGGAGAGTCGAAGGAGAACCAGGAAGACAGGAAAAAAACACTCCTGCATCGTCGATTTACGGTCGCTTTCCGGTGCCGGAAGGTTGTAAAGTCCGAATGTTTCGGAGGGAAGTTTGCCGTTTTTATGAAGAGTAGATTCCTGCGGGTTCCTTTCGCTGTCTGACAGCATTCTCATGAAAGTCCCCGTCCGAGGAAGCGATCGTCGTCCGAGCAATGAACTTATGGACGCATGATACAGAGATTCAGAAAAAAAAGTCACTGAACGGGGAAGTGATTCCTCAGGACATAAGGGATCCTAAGAGAAAATCAAGAGATGGTGGCTGCCTCCCGATCCCAGTGTGAGCTTGTAGCTACCATCGTTGGCCAGATTCCAGGCAGTGCTGCCGGCGGAGGATGCAGCTTTCTAGAATGAGGAATTAGGCAGCCCGCCCCCGCGATACCAGCGAGGGACCAATAAACGGATGGATCAGATTGCGGATCGGATGTTTTGCTCGTGACCGAGTGGGTGAGGAACTGCCGCAGAGCTCGGGAAAATATTTCCCCTCCGGAACGGGGCGATGTCGAATTCGTCCACCTTCCGATAAGGAGGACTCACTCTGCTGGACGCTCGGCCGGGGTCGATGCTTGGCGAGACCCTCCATCTGAGGCCACCAGCTGCGTGTGATGTCCCGCCCAAGCGGTAGGAACTCGCTAAGATGAAGTTTCCATGTCTTGGCCTGACCAAAAATATACGACCAAACGCTGCTGGCAAGCCACGGTACTGGTATCAAGGGCGCACGCGCCAACCCACAGGAGGGAAGCGAGACAAATCGTATGGGAGAAACCTGTCCGCCGTCGAATAACCTACCCTTAGGAATGATGTCTCTGACCTCACTGCCGCACCGTGCTCTCGCAGCATCTACCCGAATGTGTGTTCTTAGGATCGACTCCAAAACCTTCAGGATCCCATCAGTTAGTGGCGTGGCCAGATTGGGGACAAGAGAGCGTGCATTCAGGAGCAATGCGCGCAATCCACGCAAGACAATTGCGTGGATGGACAAGCAGTAGGTATCTTTCTGCAGTGAAAGTTGGAGAAAAACTTCCCCCTCCCAGGTTGGCGAGTTTATACTGATCCGAAAATCCGCCGGAAACGTCCCGTTTCGGCTCCTTGAGGAAACTTTCTCATTTCCCTCGTTTCGAATCGGGAGCGAAGGTCAGATGAATCTGGATGATTATGATGTGATGCCTTTCTACAGTTCGTACACTAGGGAGCCGGCTATTGTGGACAGGGAGCAAGCGAAGAAATCTATTAGCCTAATAAGAAAGGATGTCAGGACATGAGTCTCCTCTTGCCTTGACCGAGTCTCGGGGGACCAGAAGAGGAGATCGAGAAGGAACTAGATTGAACGACCAACGGAGCAAGAGGAGGACGACGTCTGATTCTCTGTCAGTTGATCCGAGCCCCCCATCCTGAAGTAGAATCGATATCAAACATCATAATACAGCTCATGGTGTCCGACGGTAGCGAAGTCATCTTTGTCATCATCATAATTGTTCATGCTCTAAATGTAGATGCTGCTTCAATGCTGGTATTGCTGGACCGACAACAAAGTGTCGCTTGATATATACCCAAGATAGGCTATTGTGGGAATGTATTAGGAAATCATAACAAAAGGCTTGCAAACCAAGCCAGTGTTATCTAATATTCGTCCTTTGTGCAGGCGCGGGCCATTCGCTTTGTTGGCTCTGTTCAACAATGTCTTTTACCCCCCGAAAAGAGAAGGGCGGGAAGCCCAGAGAACATTATATAGACGAATATGCCACGAGAATATGCCACGACACAGCAGGGAAATTTCATTTTGAGGAAACGCTAAACCGAGTGATCCGAATCATTCCATCTGACCTTTTCTAAACCGCAACGAGATGTTGATGTTCTAATCTGGGCGGTTCTGAATGTTTCTTGGAAGAAAGACGCCGTCCTGGCATAAAGGCGCTTTTCGAACGCGCAGTGCTGTAGTGCAGCGGGGTGCTCGCTGAGATCACGGCATCGATACGATGTAGCGCAGTCGTTTGCGCAACGGTCCGCGGTTTCGTCCCGGCCAGACGAATCCCGATTGCTGATCCAGTGAGGGGTGATTGATTCCACTCATCATCGCTGGAGGGTGTCGATCCGACGATCAGCCTTCTAAATAGCGCGACGTCGGAGATTTTTGATCAACGCCATGGGACCATTAGAACCAGGACTATTTGTCAAATTTGCTTGAGCTAGGAAAACTCCCTCAAAAGCTGTGAGAGTCATTTGACAGATTTTCGAGACTCCAGGCATCTGAATGAAAAGATTCCGAAGCTGACAACTACTTTGTCAGAGGTGGTGAACGTTCCGAGTGGAGGACTGCAATAACCCGATTGGGGAATTTCGGCGGTCAGTGTGGGTCCATACTAGCGGTCGCGAGCAAACTACTCACTGAAGCAAAGACTGAAGTTTGTTGGAGCTTCAATCAGAATCAAGCGCCGGGAGGAGTTCAGGCCAGTGCTCAGCCATGTTTATCGAAAAACTGCTCTGCTGACAAAAACTTGCGACCACTGAGCCTTTCGTCGTTGCGTGCGTATTCGTTTTTTATACCTTGAGTCTCCCTGACTGCTTTTCCGGAAACGACCGGAAAAGCGAGTCAAGAGGATTGATTGGTCGGAAGCAACGTCATAACAAGTGCAGCTTCGTGGCGAGAAATCTGAGAGTCGGAACGAATCAAATACTCGGAAACCGACTTCTTGGAAAGGAGAGAACGATTATTCTATAGCAGCGGCGTATGTACATACAGACCGAGACTTCTGCGGACAGAGTGGCCCGGGACTCCCCCCCAGGATTCACAGTTGAACCGAAACTTCCCGGAGAACATTCTGACACTCCCTTTGAAAATTGGACTTCTTCACTCCAGAGTTGTGTAGTCCGAGAATCCCCAGCCTCCCAATCTTTTCTTTTCGGCTAGTTGTCGTTTCGCGGCAAGTAACCACCATGTAACTCCCTCGGGCCGAAGCTTCGTGTCATCGAGAACAATCACAGTGTTGGGGGGGACTTCTTTTTTTCGTCGATGGATTACTGCGTTCGTGCCGTGATTGGCGTCTCCGAGAGCTCGTTATCAGGATCTTTTCAAAAATCGCGTCTGAAAAGCCGCTTCCGACCTCCCCGTGCGCCGACTTCGCCAGTATACTTTCCATGGTTCCTTCCGCCGCAATCGGCCTATGTTCATGGGAGTGAAACTTCCGCAGCAGTTGTCCCGCGTAACGCGTGAGGGCGGCGATCCGGCTAGTTAGCGGGAGCACGGACTTCATTACTTGACGAGTTCCTCGGAGGAGATCCGTCTGCCCGTGGTTTCCAGTCAACAAAAGTCGGATCTGTTTACTGCGACCGCCGTACTCCGGCGGCAGCGAAACTTTCCATCGGTCTTTTTTCCGACCCTGGTCGTTAGTCTATCCGATTGATCACACAATCAGGACTGCCGAGACTTCACAACACCGGAGCTCTGGCTGTCGAGGGAAGATGATTCTCTCGCAGTCGATATGCTGTAAAGTCCGGGTATTCGCGCAGGAACTCCTCGGAAATAGCTCCCCGAGAATTCGGAATCGACGAACTGAATCGTTTTTGCTATGCTGGCGTCCCTATGGATAGGGCTATGATCGTTATCAGCACGAAAAGAGCTTTTTGCTTAACAGTAGCGCTCAGTCAGATAGAGGTCCCGCAACGATCCATCATTGCAAATAATACACCACGGTGGATCTGTGCCCTCGCAGACCGACTTCATCACGGACAGCTCGTCACCCACTCACAGTCAGTGAGTCCGTCAGTTTGTCAGTGAGTCCGCGAACAGCGAAAAAGTTCATGACTTTGCGATTTCACGTCCCATGTCATGGAAACAGGGCGATGGCTTTTCGCCTGCCGATGATTCCGCGCTCAAACCACACGTAATGATGGAGCTCCGATGATGACGCACTGTCCTTTCACCGCATGAAACCAAGGTGATTCGAGCGGTCGATTCAGATTGATGAATCGATTCAGGATGATCGCAAACAACCAACCTCTAGCGCGCTATATGGTACAAACGCTGGACACGACCTGCTCCTAGTTGCCTCGACCGATGCGAAGATTTCGGCGAGTGCATTATGCATTCTGATGTATGCGATGCTTATCATGGATAATACGCACTCGAAAGGCCCACTTTCCGCTGCTGCACGTCGCCTCTCCTTCGGTGGCAGGGGATGAAGGCATTGCCAGGACAGTAAGTTCAATGATTCGAACGGAGAGCAGCGAATGTTTCGGCTCCTCTGAACAACTCCGGACGGTCGAAGAAGAGCTTGTCCGACAGCGTCGTTCGGCGTCTGTTTCCAAATCCGGAATAGCGGCAAGAACTCGCAAGGAAGTAGGCTGTCAGCGCGTCACACGGAATCGTTCGAAAAAGTTGCCCGAGTTGTTTTCAACTCGGACATTCGGATGTCTCCTTCGTTTTTCTCCGGTGCGCAGTTTGGCTTCAGCGGAAGCAGGACCCAGGTGCGCAAGCGTGGAATTGCCTGCTCTCTATGTTGCTGGTCGGTCCGTCCTTCAGTCGACCCTGCTTGCCTGCTGGTGGGCGGCTTGATTGCTTTTCCTCCGAGCATTCTCCTCACCCGTCTCGGAGGACGATACGCGTCTCTCTTCCCCCCTCCCGCTGCAATTCACCGTTTTTCCGACTCCTCTTCGCAGATTTGAATCTGCCATCTTCGCGCAAGAGGAAGAAACTCCAAAAAGAGTCGCACAAGTATTCCACATGGAGGAACGCCGCTGCGAATACGACAACTTCTTCCCGGAAGAGCATGGTCCCGCTCTGAAATCAAAAGGAACTCGAATACTTGCACAATGAGAAACAAATCAGCGCGACCAATTGACGATACAATCGACGAATCAAAAGGACCTCAACCCGACGATACACTTTCGACCCTTCGGAAGGAATAGAGTGTGTACACTGGAAACCGGTGATGTCCTCGCTGACAGAGATCTCGTTCATGCTGCTGCGACTGCTGCCTGAGTCGGTGCGATTGTTGTTGAAGCTGCTAGAACACTGAACGCCGTCGCAACGTCGAGGTGGCGAAAGCGCATCGGACGCGGGCGCTCATCGCCTAATGATCGACTTCCTCTAACGAGAGGAAGTCAGACGACTAGATAGACCAGCCGAACCCCAGCGGATGTCGCTCGTTAAATCATTTCATTCGATGCCGATAAATGTCGACGCCTCGGAGCCGATCCCCGCGTCTGCTTGTCGCTCGATGCGCTCATCGGATTCGATCGATTCATTTTTCTTTCACAGCCTTCTTCGAACCTCCTTCCCCTTCTCGTGCTCCGCCACAGATAGTTGACCGAGAATCCGCTCCCGGATCCCGATCCCCGATGAGCAGGGCTCGATTCCCTCTCGGTCACGCTCTACCCTCCGTGCTATGTGTCCCTCGGTCGGCCTAGATGAATTTTCGCGCGAGCAGTTTAGGAGCTTTTGAAGAGAAGGGCAGTTTAGGAGCACATAAAGCAGCTGGCTCTTCGTGGAGGACGACCTGCCTCAGGCGAGCTCGGGGTTGTTGTGAGACAAAAGCGCAACGGCAGGCTCGCGCGGAGCGACCGGAAAGAAGGCAGGCAAGTATCTAAAATAACAATCGCGTCATTTGTCATCCCTGATCTCCTGGCTGCCACTGGTTGCCCGTCTGCCGGTCGGTCCGTCCGTCCGTCCGTCGTTCTGTGTGTCGCCCAGCCGCTGGAAGCGATTTATAAAAAGGGATATACTACCCTCCCTCTTTGATCCTCCTTACCGTTTCTCATATCCCGCCGGGTTAGGAGAGAGGGAGGGAGAAGGATGGCGGTCGGAATTCACGCGTATATCAGGATTCAGCGTCGCCGTGCCTGCACTCGATGCATGCGCTGGATGATTGTAGAATCCCCGGCTGAGGAATCCCGGCACGAGATGTGGGATGAGGGGGAAACTCTCGCGGAGTTTCTTGCAGGAACCTCCGACTGGTTCTCTCGGGAAACCCTGCTGAGTTCTGCCTGAGGTCCACGACTTTCTCTGCGCACCTCCAGATTCCGTGGCGTTTCATCGAACTATCATACATACAGCCCTCGATTTGGCCCTAACAGCCAAGATTATGCGTATCGCGTGGAACGTATATGGTGTCATCCCGTATAGCTCCCTCTATTCTGGAGCTCGACCCAGAGCGCCCCGACACCCTGCCCTCCCCTGCCGCGCATGGGATCTCAAATCGATCGCTGATTGAGTCCTCACGACGGAATTGCGAAAGACTCTATTCATCTCCAAGTCAGTGGCATTGGAACAGGCGTTCGATCATCCATTCATTTGTTGGCTCATGCACCTTCTGGACTAATGACATCCCTCGAGGCTAGAAAGAAGCCTTCTCTCAAGACGCGGCCTGTTCATTATCAGAATTCGGTCGGAGACGACAGGGAGCAGCGGATTCGAGCTACCGGCTGCAGGATGCCCGATGACGACGACGGTGGTGGAGGCGGTGGAGGTGGATGGCTCGAGCAGATAAAAGCTCGAAGAACAAGAGCGAGGAAAGAACAGATATCTCCTTTTGCAGAGTTCGTGGCAGCGGCGCACGACGAGGAATGTCGGGGAGGAGCTTCGTTGGTTGCTCTCGACGTCGCGGCGCGAATCCTTTGCACCCATGCTCTCGTCGCCATGCCTCAATCTCTTCTCCCGCCGCTAGGCTTTTCGCGTTTTTGTTCGAAGTAATGACCCGCAGAGCCATAAGCAGGTCGGTCGGACGGTCGGTCGGTCGATGCGCTGTCACTCTGAAGCTGAACTCTCCGTTCGTTCGTTCGTTCGTTCGTTTCTCCACCCCGGCCCGTACTCGCGTTCTTCTTATGGTCGTCGGTAAAAAGTTTCCGGATTCAAGAATCTCCGGGGTCATCAGCCGAAAGGGAACGCTCGGAACGTTATGACGTTCCAGGCAGTTCCTCTGGATTTACTCTTCTCGGGAGGAAGGAGTTCGAGGACGCGGGCGAGCATACCCTACCATGCCGGCGGAAACTTCCCTGCCCGAGAGCCCGTTGGAAGGTCCTGGAATCGGAGTACGCGAGCATCATCAGATGCTGTGGTGTCTCTGAGGTAATTCATCACTATCATCGTCACGGCTGCTCGTCTCCCTCTTCGTCACGGTAATTGATCACGAGGAAAAGTCGACACATCATTGGGAACTTTGACGACCTTTCCTGGCTACGGTCAGTGACACCGACTGGCACCCGTGAGCCGCAACAGCAGAAGCCGCAACACCTCCACCACCACGGTAGACGTGGAAGCAATCAGCGCTCTCACTTCTGACACGTGGTGTTGTCCATGATGATGATAACGATCATGATTGCCCACAGTTATTTGGCCCTGAGGTAGTCGGCGCCGTTGTCTTCGTCCGGACGGCTTCCCATCACCGTTCGGCCCGTCTTCCCAATCACTATGTAAATTAGCCAACTAGGGCTACCCTCCTGGGAGATTCCCGATGCCGCTCACGGCTTGCCTCTTTGACTGTTTGCTTGCTTAGTTGCTTTCCTGTCTGTCGGCCTACCGTGTCCGACCTTCCGCTCGTCAGATGGGCGAGCAGTACCTCTCTCCAATTAGAATCCGGATGCCGCGGAAAACTTCGTTCACCAAATTCGCCCCATCAGCCTTTCAGTTTGTGGCGTGTTTCTTCCCAGCTCGAACTTGCAATCGTCTCGGAAGCGCCAAATGAATGACTCATCGAATGCATCGATCTTCGATGCGGACGATCCGTGACCAGTCGTTGACGAGAAGAATCTAGTCGCTTGACAGCGCTGGGACTCGGAGCTCCGGGATGGTGCGGAAGACGGGGAAGCAGAGAATAGGAGAATACAAAATTATCACGGAGGGACGAGGGATGACAACGTGTATGCCGACGAGGAAATGCAGCCCATCTCGTAGGCACGATGATGACAAGCGACGTGGATTAGGGGGGCGGTGCAAATAACATCCCGCTCCAGAGCCGGTCCCCGGTGCGTCTTCCGACTAGAACGATCAGATAATTTCCTGATGAGCACGGGTGATGAGGTCTATCCCGACTAATCTCTCGAGCCCTTGCATGTTGCTCATCGATAATAATGCGCTGACGCGCTTCTCGACAAAATCTCAAATCATTTGTCTTCTCGCCCGCTTTCACAGAGGGCAAGTTTACTCTCTTCGAGAATTCGAGGCGGGGAATCCGATCGAGATCTTTGTCATTCTGCGGGGCGGCTCGTCGAACAGTCGATAGAGATCGAGAGTTCGAGCTCTGGATTGTGCGGAGTGGACAGTGTTAGCGTTTTGCGGCTCCTCGAAAAGTGAAGTGCATTTGTCCGAATGGGACGAGTTCCGTATTTACTTTGGCGATGGAGTAGCTCTCAGTCCCTTTCCCTCAATTCATCGAGCGATGAGAGCCGTGACCTATCGTTTTCACTCCTCACGATCCGACGGCTGAGTTGGAGAATCGAATCCTTTGGCAAGACTACGAACCCGATGGGTCGGAATACCTCTCCAGCCTTCATTTCCGACTCCCTGTTTTTTCGGGGCTGATTCTTCCCCATTTTCAAAAGTCCGATGAAGGAGCATCGACAATCAGTGGTAACGTGTGCAGCTCCCCTTAGAGACTTCCGAGACGAGTCATGAAAGATCCTGATTTTGAGCTGCATCCGAAACGGTGAAAAGCAGACTTGCGATCCGGAAGGAAAACATATTCAAACTCATTACGGTAGGAGAGGATCGACGGAGAAAACTCCAGATTTGAGTCTCATCTCTCATCTTGTAGATGATTTGAGAAGAAGGAAGTCCACGTGTTCTCAACATTCACGGCGGAAGGGGCAGGGGAGTTAGATTCGCGATCTCCGCATTGTTCAGCCATAGGTCGGTTCGAACTTGCAGATATTGCTCGGGACACCTATCCCGAGAAGTGTGGATACTCGACGGACCAAGTCCAAGAGACTGCAATGGGAAAAAAGAATGCGCCCATCGCTAGCTTGCAACATGTACACAGAAAGTTGGATGCGGAAAAGTTCTGTTATCGATAAGCGTCTCTTTGTCGTAACCGACTTCGGCAAGAAGTATTTTCTCCAGGGCATCGAGCAATCAGGGCGTTATCGAGCGAGTTCTACATCGTTGCCTCACCTTTGTTCTTCCTCTGAGCTGTTCCGATCAGATTCAAGCAGTTGACTAGAACTGATCGAGCCGCAGAAATGGGAGAATCTGCTGTGGTTCTCCGCGGCACGGACTCGCGCGAGTCTCTCTGCGTTCTGTTGCAGTTTCCCAGAAAGCATATCGAGATGCGTCGAGAACATGGGGACCATTCCCACAGATATCCTCAGAGATCCTTGGCTCTCCGTGGACACATGGCTGAGATCCCTCTCTGAGTATACCACTCTAGAGCAGGGGTTCAACCTCCTTCTTCCGTAGGAGTTCCGCAGGTAGACTTTGGGGTTCCGCGCAATCCGCGGAACCTCGTTTGGGGAACCTCTGCTCTAGAGTCTAGACTCTAGACTACCCACCAGGATCCGAGCCGTCAATCGTGACAGCTCGGAAGAGGACGTTCCCTCACTCACTTCAATAACGTCTCTGCAATCCTGAACGGATACTGGCTCGAAGGCTACCCCATGGCCAGGAGGTCATGGAAGAACAACTACTTCGTAAGCTTGTTTTTTTTTGCTACCTCTTCTCAATCGGGGGATCGAAGGACGCTTGATGGGCGGAGAAAGCAAGCATGGCCGTGATATGGATGAATTATCGGAGTCCCGCGAAAGCGCTTGGTCATACGTTAAGTGAAAAGATGGCACACTTGCCATGCATCATGGTCTAGGCGTTTCCGCGGTTTTTTGTTTACCGTGATGAGCATTTGTTATCTTCCGCGATCGTGGTCAGTACTAAGAGAGCACGTATATAAATATACTCGATCGACAATACTCGAAACGCTTATTGGCAGCACGCCGGAGGCGTTTTTGTCTGGAAAGTGAACAGGACTCCACAGCGCACGCTTCTACGAGGCACATGCTCCGCTCTTGGCTTCTCAGACAATAAAAGCCTTGATGGCATTCGAGCTATTATTCATTAGAGCTGAACCACTCGACTACACGATCGGAAGGCTCGAATAGAGGTCATTTCTTGATCCCGAGATGACGGCCCGTAGTTTCGATCCGAGGGTTAGCTTTCTAGAAAATCGGAAGCGCGCATCGTACCACGTGAGGAAAAATTCCCAAAGTCAGAGGAATCAGCGTCCTCGATATCGAATACCTTCACTCGGATTCCCGCTTGGCCTTTGCGCTTTCCGACCGACTGATTACGATTTCTCATTGATGTGGGGTCGGAAGTGGGGTAGGATGGTCGTAGACCCGGCTCGGAAAAGCTGTGGACATCTGCAGAGCCTATCGACAATCAAGCGACAATTTCGAGGGATGCATCGGTGTGTTTTCGCATATTTTTGATCCAATGGTACATACTAGTCAGATCTAGAAATCCGAGCTCACTGCACCGCGCCGCAGACCTATAGCGCCGCTTTTGATCCAAGATCCCGTTTCATGAGGGACGACTTCAATCCGTCTGGTCATTCGAGCGATTCTAAAGATCTTCCGACGTCAAAACAGTAGCCGTTTGGAGTGAGCCATTCGATCCCCACTGTTTCTCCTATCAGAGCTATTCGCTGCCACCGATCTCCCCAGCTGTATCGGCCCCGATCGATTAGGAGTCCTGCTGAGAGCTGGAGATAACAAAGCTAGGCGGCTTGGAGCACACTCATTCCGTTCGGGCGCTTCCCATCTCTGACTCATCTAATTGGCTGTCGTGTCTCGATGGCTTCACATCGACTGCTACCATGATACCATGATGAATCCGGAATACAGAGATTCTTCCGGTGATTCCATGTGATGCAATCGCATCAATGGAGAGATCGATGAATATTTCCTACTGATTGAAGCAAGACATCGCGAGAGGTGAAAAGTTCGGGAAGCGCTACGCATTCTGATCGGCTTGAGCTTCCCAGCTCTCGTTCACGAGACATGTTCTCATTCCTCTTTATACGGTGTTGTTACATCAGCTCTTGACTGAGCCGTTCACACTTGGTGACTTATCCCTGCTGTCATCCGCTAAGTTGCACAAATAGGAAAACGTCCAATTAGCGAAACACTCGCGGCGGGCGACAGAGTCACACCGAGCTCGTTCGGTATGCCTCTGTCCGATCTCTGTGCATCAGAGCACACGGTGCTGTCGGAAGTCGAACGATTGTTCGAATACATGAGGCATCCGATTGATTTCCTTATTCAGCATCCTTCCGCGCTCACTCTTTCCCCTCATGTTCTCTGGACTAATATTTCCGTTTACGCGATGTGCATCGATGGGCGAGCGTAGATCAGTCACGGAGTGCGCTTGCACACTTATCTTGCGGAGAACGTTCGTGCGAAGTACTTTTATTCTTCGCGGACGGGGGTGGGAAAAACATCTCTCGCGCTCTGAGGAGACGCCCGCCTGCCGACCGGCCTGTCGGTCGGCCTCTTGTCTCAGATGTCATTTCCAGCTGGCTGAAGACGTCGCGCCGTCCTTTGCGGAGATGATCTTCATCATCAGTATGGCACGGGAAGACGCGCGGTCCGGATCTGATATGGTAATCACTAAATTGATGTCCGCGAGAGGCTTTCAGGAAGTCCGAAATTCTTGTTGTTAGCCGGGCTGTCGTCCTGCCGGCCAGCCTGTCTTCCTGCCTGCCAGCATTCCATTGCCGTCGATCAGGCTGCTGACATCTGAACAATAAATTATGAACTGAGAGGATCTTCTTAGGCCGCCTGCGTGCTGGCTTCCTGGCTAGAGATAGCCGTCGGTCGTCAGGCCGTGAATTCTGCGTAGGAAGCTCAAGGACGATTCGGAGATATTTCAAACACTCTCGGGGAGACTTGAGGAAAGTTCGCGTTACACAACGAGGGCATTGTGTAAAGTTCCAGAGTTTTCGCTAAGCCAGTCATGCATCGCTTAGCGTGGAGGAGCGGTGACCGCGACGCTCAGACTCGAATTAACGCCTCGGCGTTCCCTCGCTTTTGAGACTCGCCCAGATCGGCTTGCGTGGCGGCTCCCCCCCCCTCCCGCGGTCACTCGGATCGAAACACAAAGAAAGCCGCTGCAGCTTTCATTCCTGTGTTTCTAATGTACATAGCAGTGAATGAACGGACCCGGTCAAACAGTCAGTCCTTCCTATTGAGTCTCCGTCCATTAGTTCAAGCAGTCGGTGGGCCCTGGAAAATTCCGGCGCGGAAAGAACGCCCCGCACAGCTGCTCCATGAACAGCTTTTATTGTTGGCAACGGCACCTCCGAAATGATACGAATGTCTCGCTGAGATTCTCGCCGTCTCAGAATTCAGAATTGAATTCCCTGTACGTCCTTCTCGCACCCGGTCCTCCATTCTCGTTCTCGGTCGAGGTCGGCTCCGCCAGTGGCCTGTCTCCGGACTTCCACCGACGAAACTACGAGTAATTCAAAAGTTCTTCCTCACCATGGGTCAATCTCTCACCTTGACGGAGACACAATCAAAACTTCCCGGAGTTGAATCTTCGGGGCGTTTTCCTCAAGTCTGATCAACCGCTAGAGCCTGACTGGATGGAATTTCTTCTCTTTCATCCTTTATTCCTGTCCGAATTACAGAATTGGGTGCATGCTAAGAGAACGCTTCGACTGCGCCGCTCGACACGGCGAATTAGCCGCAGATATTTCCTATCGGGAACCCCAGCTCTGACGGTAAGGGAGAGTATGCTGTATGGAAGAAGTTTCTCGAGGTGTGCGACAGATGCAAAAACGAACACGAGTGCCCAAAAACAGGAACAGCACGAGCAAGGGAAAGGAAGAAGCCCTCGATTGAGTTTCCGTTTATCGACAGACCTTCCCGGACCCGGGCGACCGGCGAAGTCTTTTGTGACGCCCGGACATATTTCCGGATGGATGATCAAGGGAAATCAGTTTCGCAAAAGCATCCGTCGTTCACGTAACCATCGAACTAATCGATGGATGAGCGGGTCGTCGTCGTCTATGGCTCGCCTCTACCGGACTGCCTGCCCTCGGCACGGAGTGGACCGGCACCGGTCTCACAGAAACTTTTGTTGGACGCCGTTCGATCAGGGAGACCCGTTATATAAACGAGATATTAACTTTTATTGAGCACGGCTATTGCTTTGCACTGTTTGTGCGGTAGGTTTGTCGGCTGTGAGTTTGTTCACCAGATGTGCGCAGCCAGGAGCGATCCAGGAAGAACGATCGGACATCGAGAAATAGAGAACGAAGCGGCTTTGTTATTGTAGTGTCCTACTAACTGAGGAGTCTCACGTATCCGAAGAGCCTCAGCCGCCTTCCCACCGATCTTCTTATCGATGATAATAATCGACTCAAGTCGACCGACTCGGGTCCACCCCCACTGGCCCCCCCGTACACGCGGGCTATCTTCCGAGACAGAAGAATCGCGAGAAAGTTTCCACAGGGCTTGTGGATAGCGTCTTCCGGATCAAGATTAATCGGGAAAACGCGACGTGTTGAGAGAGACCGTCTCACACCGGAGTCGCGATGAAAATCCACGGTTCAGGTTCGTCGACTTGTAGGGATTTCCATCTTCACAAAAGACCAGGCAGCATATTACTCGCCGCTGGCAACGACGCCGCTAGTACGAGATGGATCACATTGTCGCACTAGCTGCCTCGGCGGCAGATCGCCGACACGGGGGCTAACTGGCGGGCGTGCGGGCGCTCGGCTGCGCTCGGCTAAGACTCTGTGTCAGAGGGGCTGGTCTTCCCTGGTCTTCCAGCGCCGCTCAATCACCAACTTTCCGAACGTATCATTTGCCATCGAGCTGATAAAATCAAGTCCTCCCCGAATTCGTCGCCCGGCAGGGACCCCTGCTGTTGACAATGACGGCTCAATCGCTTCTTACCACTTCTCCCCGACCGAAACGGAGAATGAGCCGAATCGAAGAGGTCATGGCCCCGGCAACGCAGACGGGAAGTCCCGGCCGGTCGCGAACCATAGCGACCTGTCGTGGGAAGGTCAGAGGTTGCTGAAGGGATTTGTCCCCGGGGGAGAGAGAAACTCCAGGTCTGGGCGGGCCCATCCCATGCGCTTTATTCGACTTGATCGATAACGTGGTGCATAAGCTGTCTGTCTCTATATTTCCTGCGTCTGAAACCTTGTTCATTTGAGTCGGAAAAGTTTTCGTCGCTCCGAGAGGCTCCCGCTGCTGCTCGTTTTTCTCGATATTCAAATCTGTTTCTCCCAAGTCACGGGGGAGGAGGCAGGCAGGCAGGCAAGCAAGCAAGCAGGGAGGCGGCCGGTTGGCCCTGAAGGCAATCTCAAATCCCAAGACAGATGCAATCACACGATGGCTTTTTGTCTGGCTCGACGCAGGCCTTGCCACCTGCAACCATCCAACTTCAACCTCGCGTCTCGATCCGCGAAACAACACGAGAGGCAACCGTAAAACAGGAACGCCTTATGCCGAAGGAACGTCCTTATCTGACATGATTGCTTGCGAGTCCGCCGCCGTTCGATAATTAGAGTCGCTCTGAACGAAGCGAAGGAACACAGCGCGGCAAACGACTATGACGACGACGACGAGGTTTCCGAGAGCTCCGAAGTCGACGCTCACCCGATATAAATTCGTCGTTCAATCGAAGGAAGGTTGGCGGAGGAAGACTTTCAGAGTAATGAATTCATGTCACGCCATTGCGGCAGTCAACAAACATTTTCCCTTGGCCCATCACGATTCAAAATACTCACTCAGCCTAATGAACTTCATTGAACAACGCAGACCCCGAGACCTGGACCGCCCAGCGATTTGTGATTGCCTCAATTGTCTCAGCAGGCTTTCGGGTTTCCTCTCCTTTTGAGAACTACGGATTTTCAGAGCGAGATTCGTCTCGTCGGAGTGAAAAAAGCTATTTCCGTAACGTGGCTCGGCGAGGATCCTCTCTTAGTTAGAGGGATCAGGCATGACATTCGGGGACATTTGCACTGCTGGAATGGTTGAGGAAATCACACATTACTCCGAAAGAGCTCCCTGAAAGCTTTGGAAACGGCAGCGGAGGAGAAGTGGAAGCCATTAGAGGGCTTCTCGGCACACTGAGACGCGTCCACGTGAATGAGGGCAAATATTGAATGAACTGCTGCCGCCGCTGTCATTGACGGCTTCATCTACTTCCGATAATAATGTGTCGACGGAGCGTCTCCTTATCATCTGCCATTCGCTCTCTACTCCACCTGCTGCAGCTGCTATTCGGCTGCTGACATCCCGATTTCAAATGCACCCATCCGTAGCTAGCTACACGCCCCATTCGGCTGCTTCTTTCCGCCTGCCAAGAAGAGAGAAAAACCCTTTCTCGAAGGGATTTTCGCTACACTTGTGAACATCTGCTGCTGCTACTGCAGGCCGACCCATAGAGCCCCCCCCTTCCCCCTTCTCCGCCCCGACTTTCGCTCGGAGTATATACGGAGACTGTCGAGTTCTCAACAGCCTAAGCTGAGCTACAACTTCCTTCCGAGGATTTTTTTGATCTTCCATTATGTATTCCACATTGTTTGTGCGCTGTCGGCGGAGCGGAACAACTCGCAGCAGACAGGGTGCGCGGGTCTCAGCCGTGTGTCGTTCAACACTCTGATGGGAGAAGACGAGAACAATTTTTGTGCTCTTTGTCTCGCGGAATGAAAAATAATGATGAGGTTCCAGCAGCCGTCAGCGACAGGGCCCTGGAGTTACCAAGAGTCGAACGGGGTAACGTACGTGAATTTTCGCACGCTTATGAGCTGCGTGGGTGGCACACGGATTCAAAGTTTCTCTGATTCGGTCAGCATAAGAGCGCTTTCGCCTCATGAAATTGGATACGGGTTATGAAGCTGTGTCGTCTTCGTGAAACGCTCCGGAATCGGCTCGCGACACTCGACGGAGGCCACAGCGTCGTATCGTGGTCGACCGGTCGGCGAGCGTGACGTCTTCTGCGATCCGCTCCCCTGTGAATCGAGGCGTTTATAAGGAAACCTACTCTCCTCGACTCGGGAATATGCTCGTGAGTTCCTCGACTCATAGGATTCTTCCTCTGACCCATCCATTCCAGGGGCGCTTGTATGATAGAAACCTCCGTATCAGCGGACGGCTCGGCGGTTAGGTACCATGCTAGTGAATTGACCTGCGGGCCGAGGGGAGGAGGCTTTGTTCATGTTCGACGGGAAGGCTTCACCTGGGCAGCCTGTGCGTCTACCTGTAAAATGGAGCAACATCTCGACAGATACCAAAAACTTGAGTCCCACACAGGCTTCGGCGGAACGAGCGTGTCCGCAAAAAAATCAACAAAGAAGCCGAGAGTTTTTCCCGTGCGTGATTTGAACTCGCTGCGCTCAGCGGGGCTTCAGTCGATCGACGTCATCGAGCCCTGCACCCGTTTCCAACAGACTGAATTAATCAGACTCGCACTGGCTTTCGAGACGTCAACGTGTACGGATTAGACGTAATTGAACTGAACTGATTCCGCATCGGGATTATGTCTAATCCTTCTCTATCTAACTATCTAACCAGATGCATTCGTCAACGCGAGCGTCCTCCGTTTGTCGTGAGTTGGGATGAAGATTCGTGCCGACCTCGCCTTCGGATCGATCATCTTTTTCTCCGGGAAGAACCCGCGACCAGGGTGAAGAGCAAACTGCATCCATGGTTTAGTGTATGATTAACCTTGTTGTGCGGAGATGGGGAAGGATCCGAAATGATCGCCTTCAGCCAGCTCGGCGCTTCCGAAAGTTTCCCCTTCGCTGTCAGAGGTCCGGAAAAACGTTCCCTCCTATGTGACAACTATCGTGTTTCGGAGCTGGGACGAAAAACGAGTGTGGCTGGAGACAGCACATCAGAGAAGCTTATCGCCTACACTTGGTCGTCGAGTCCCTGCTCGTTATCTCTCTATACGTGACCTGGGCAACTCTAAACACAATTTGTGACCCTTCGCAGTTACCACCCATCTTGCCATCCCGTTGGCCACGCGACGAGCAAACGAGGTGGCCATTGGCCATGCCACCCCACCTAGACAAGCGCCGAGATTCAGTGTACCGACGTGTGTTCAATATACATAGATACAGAACTGTCTAAACGGGCAGGAGGCAATTGGTCATTCCACTGACCGGAGAAATTTTCCCCTAAGTAATCGGTAATCGTCATATCCACGGAAAAAATCAGGAATCCCCGAACGTTCACACAATTCCGGGAAACCCCGAATTCACATTGAAAGCCAATGTTGTTGTCTCGAGGAAAACAACTTAGTGGAGAAGCCTGATGTTGGAGGAAATTTCACTCTCGCAGAGTGCTGCCATGATTATTCCCGAACATCCCTCCTCGAGCTTGCATCGTCAGCGGGTGAGAGGGAAAGCTTCCAGTGGGAGCAAAACAAAACCATTGAGTGTTTGTTTTCGAGACGGACACGCTCGGGAAGAAACGCCGACTGCGGAGCAGCTATTGCTTCGTAGCTCTTCCAACCCGGATGTCTTCAAGTCTTTCGGAAATGAGCCGTTGTCAGACTGTTCTTTTTCCAGCATGGAGAAGAAATTGTACCAATGATGTTCTCGGGCTCGCTGTCAGGCGAGGAAGCTGCTGGGAGGGGGGCGAGGATCACAACATTTTGCCGTTGTGTTCAAACCCTCATTATGGTAAGAGTTGAGTGAAGCTTCGAGGATTGCGATTATACTACCTGTTAATTCAACTCGAACGCGACCGATTGTAACTTGAATCCGAGACATAGTCTGTCCATGGAGCGCTCACTCCCTCGAATGATCAGGCTGATTCAGTCCACCGGCGAGTCACTCCTTCACTCGACGAACCCGCGTCAGATTTGAATAGTTGCCTGAGACTGGCTCGCTGCTCACTCAGGAATTGAATTGTCAGCTGGTCCTCTTGACTTGTGGGAGCCTTGATCGTCGACAGAATCAGACATTTCGAAAAAGCTTGACTTCCTAGTTTTGAGCTCCGCGAGATCAGCTTTCGAAGGCTCAGCGATTGAGGCGACTGAAGCGAGGTCGGAGGACAGGATCGAAAAATATAATTTTCCGCCTCCCGATCCGATTGCGTCATTCTCCTTGCAACGTTGCGACGAAACGAAGTCGACAAGGAGGATCCGCTCGCCGAGCGCAGGAAAAAGGGCAAGGGAGGGAAAAGAGCGCTTTTGCTTGGCTCCGTGGCTCTGCGGAGACAGGGCCGCGATTGGGGGACGTGACCAGGGCGAAATTCCTCTCCGACCATAGAAAGCATCTCTTCTCATCTCTTCCCATTCGTTGCTCCGGTCGACCGTGAGTGAATGCGGGTATGTGTGTTCGACTTAATTCCGTAATCCTCCTCTTGCTCTATATCTGCATTCCTCAATATAATTTTGCGACGCGGGGCGGTTCTTCATTGGGTTGTGCCGAGAGGCCATTTCAGTCGTCTTGTTCATCGTGTTCCCTCCCCTTGGACCGACCACCGGTGTGCCGAGCGACCGACTCTCTGACTTACTGAGTGACTGACTGTCCGGCGGATGCAGCTGACATGCCTGGTGGAGGATTTTTCCTTGTCCAGAACTCTCTCTCTCTCCGCTCCCACCCCGTCCCGCGCGATGTCCCGCATCACACCCGATCTCCGCTGGGCCATCGTCCTATTGCTCGACGACTTGCCCAGCGATCATTCCTCTCCGGCTGGACTTGCTATTCACAAACTACTTCTTCTTCCGCCATTCAATCTCGTATCAGCGTTTCTGCAGGGGATATCCCGCTGCAGGCATGGCTCGTTTGCTTGCAACATAAATGCTCACTAGTGGATGGACTCTGATGTCTTGAAAGGCCGGATGTCCTGCGGAGCTATTGGGCGACGGACGAGCCGCATCAACTTACTGGTGAAGGCCGATGACTCACTGAAGCGATCCGGGCCACATGCTTACGAGTCAATCTATCCTAGCACATGAATCGCTCTACGCAACCAACGGATAGCCAGGGCTCCCTTCTTAGGACTTCCATCTTGGACGCAGCAGCCGTGATCTCGAATGGTCACCGTGCGGGAAGTCACGACGAATCGCCCGGAGTTGGAGATTATTTTCTGATAGCGCCTCAGAAGGAGGGAGTCGGTCGACATCCATATAGCAGGACACGATCAACGTACACGCGAGGCGGGAATCGTTCTCAGACACGGAAAGGGAAACCTTTCCTCTACCGCCGCAAGCCGAGGTCTCTTCCGGCAGAAACCAATCTCGATTTGAGCACAGACCGATCAAAACTCGAGCTCGGAACGACTTCTGTTCCGTTCTCGAAAATCTATTCGGAACGACGAGCTCAACGCTAACGAAGAAACGAAATCGAAATTAGAGCTCGGATGACTGGACCGCGCCGACCTACTCGCCGGCCTTGGGGTCTGCACCGCCCCAATCCTTCCGCGATGATTGCTCCAGGAACAACCAGGCCCCCACGCATGGCGCCAGTATGACGTCATATGCCCGAGAATGGATTTTCGGGCTGAGAATACTTGAGAGGATTTCGAAAGGATTCCCTCATGAGCATGGAGCTGGTTGCGGGAGAAGGACGGAATTGCACAGAGGCTGGGTCAGGATTTTCGATATTTATCTCGAGACTGCACAGTCGGAGTTAAGCCCTGCAGCTCCAACGGAAACTTCTATTTTCTCGCCGTCCTAGCTGCGTACGGATTTTTTTGCGCCCAACACCTACTCGCGACGCATCCACTGCGCCTCAATTAACTCATGCCCCGTTTCGGAAACCCTTTTTCGCAGAATAATCCGCGATTAATGAAGACGGCGATAACTGATCATAATAGTGGGCGAGTCCCCACCCTCATGGAATCAATTTCCGATGGAGCAGTTCCCTTTGTCAGCGTTTCTTCGACGAAATGGGAAATCCCTCAGCGCGTCGTCGGAGGTGAAGATCTGCTATCGCCATTGAATTTTCCAACCGCCACCGTTCCAGGGCCGCAGGTCCCGCCCCTACCCCCTCCGCGTTTTCCTCGGAGGCGATCGGGCGCATCCTCCGCTGGTTGGCTGCCTGGTTGCTTGCTCCGGAGCATCCCGGTCGCCTGCAGAGCTCTGATAAGGAAATTGACTGGCGGCAACGCGATGTTCTCTCGCACAGTTGTCTGTGTTCCACTCACCCGCCGACCTTGGATACTTAATCCTGTGAACGGCCTCGGGTTACTGGTAGTGTGGAGCAACTCGCACAATATTGGGGGTCCGCCGCGTTGCGAGAGGTTTCCCCTGGAACGAAAGTTTTCAGGAATGACGCGGCCTCGTCCACTTGATGCGGAATCGCCTCCATAATAATCCCGACCGAAAGCTTAAGCGTCTGCTCGGTCGAGCGAGTCGATGTGCCGGCACACTGCAAATCTACATACCGACCGAGCAACCCAAGCACTAATGATAATGATTAGAGGAAGCATTAGAGCTTTCCGTGCTTAACGATGCCGCGCAGGTGATCCTGACACCTCTTTCATCTGCCCTGCGTTAGGCAATGGTTTCTCCCACGAGTGTTTAGCGGCACGATTGTTACGAGGCCGTGACAACTGCAAGAATTTGTCGGACGTCGTCGTCGTCGGATTCATGCTCCGCGTCCGATCTCTGGTGAGCGTTCCAGGTCCCCAGAGTCACCGGGTGTCGTCGAACATCATCTTGCCCTCAGCCAGATTACGGACGGAAAAAAACGAGAGATCGCGCACGGATTGGCACCAATGATGGAAGCGGCTCACTAGCGCCGGCGCCGTCCGCGTCCGGTGATTCGATTGAGACTCGCTCTGGAAGCTCTCGAGCTTATTTCGAAGTTATCGTCCGCGTGCGGTTTAACGAGCCCACCACGAAATTCCTTCGGAGTCCTAAACAAAAATCCAATGAGCGCCGATCGCCCCTTCCCCCAGAGCTGGAGCGGAAGCTCGGTAGGAGCTCCAGACCTTCCCACTTGCGTAAGATGTTTTCATACGCAGGTACCTCTCGTTCTGTAATGGCTGCCCCATTCGCCTATGAGGTAAGAGCCTCTTGGTGTACTTGCTTCGAACGTCCAGTTCTCTCTGAGATGAGAAGCCTCCTCGTAATATAAGCTCTAGCGACGGGAATTCGTCATCGAGTGAGTCGACGCTTTGATGTCCTTCCTTTGATCATGCATATGGTCATTCGTAGACAGATGGAAACGAGATTGAAGCAGTTCTGATTGTCAACGTACCCGGTTCGTTCCTCGCTGCAACGACAAAACATCGCGGAGAGGTTTTGTCATCTCTCGCCCCAACGATCGGAAATTCGGAGGTCCCATTTGCGTTAGACGATGGAGAGTCCTGAACAAGCGACCGAAGAAAATCCTCACATCTGCAATCAATGCGAAGAAAGTTTATTTGTGACGGAATATTCGATGCAAAAGCACCGATTCCGAATTACTCACCCCCGGAGAGATCGAGCCAGACTCACCTCTGTGTCTCCAATAGTAGGAGAGGCCTCGATGCATCTGACTGAGAGTGGTGAGATAGAGAGAAAGTCTCTTTCGGACCTTCGCCGCTATGCCTGTGGTGAATAAGGAACATGAGGACATAGACGCACGCAGGATGCTCATGCGTGGACTCACTCAAGGAACTCTCTAGTAACCGTCCTTTCTTTGTAGTCGGAAGTGTGATAAGACTGGCGGAGCCGTGTCAGACAGGGTCGCCGCGTGTCGTCGTGGGCCTCCTGAGCGAGAAGCCTCGCTAGCTTGTACTCTTATATCGCCGAAACCTGTGTTTACTTCAAGCCGTCTCCGAAATCACACTAATCCGTCTTGTAGAAGTTGCATCGGACGCTCCCATCTGCCCCCGACCCTGACGATTCTTCTTTGCCGACCGCAGAGTCTCTGGTTTGTGTCAAAGTGTGAGGATCCAAACTATTGGAGGGAACCGGGTCCCTCCTCGACGCGCCCTTTGTTTCAAAACTAACATCTACACCGTCATTTCGCATCACTCAAATCTGCCGTTTCTGTGTTTCTCTCGGAGCGCTCGGTCATCTCGCGACTTCATCACAGAGCTCCGAGTCGAGGGGCCATCTGTCTTCTTTACCCGGAGCGAACTGTCAGCGTTGAGCAAAGCCCGGTATAAACCGTAATTCATTAGTCATCAGTCATCACATATCTCGAGTCCCCTTCAGGGAGGCGACAAAATTTTCTTGTAACTTGAGAACTCTCGAATCAATTCGGATCGGCTCGGGTTCCACCGCGCGCGACTCCATGATTGATAGAACATCCCCGTAATCACTGAGAGGAGATGGATAACTATTAGCTCCCACGACGGAGCTCTGGAGAACGATCCGTGCATCGTGCAGCGTTCCACGAGAGACTACCGAGTCACGAGGCGCCCCGTTCCCCAGAGGGAGGAACACTGTGAGACTGTTGAGTATTCTGGATAAATCTTCGATGCCGACCGGCGAACCTCTACCCCTTCCGTCCTAACGGACACATCAGAATAATCACGAGAGTTCGTTCCGAATCCGTTAGGGACCGAAAGCAGGTTCTGGCAGCCGGCATAGCCGCCAGCAGCACGCTCCGAGGTCGTAAACTTCATCGTTCTCCGGAGAACCGCGGTACATAGCTCGCAGCAGTCGTGCTGTCGTGTTGTACGGGAATCATTTTTCTTGATTGTTGAGGTAACGACGCGACGCTTTCCCGACCGCTTTCGATCGAGCGAGCCGCTGGATCTTTTGTGATCCTCAGCGTGATAAAGCAGAGCGGAGCTTGCGGGGCGGAATCGTTCCCGAAGAGATCCGCATCGCCCGGAATCTCTCTCTCTCTCTGTCGGATTCGAACAAACACGATCCGTGCGGGAACTCCGCGCGCCTGTTTGCGCACAGCCGATACCGAAGTCTTGTTCCTCACTGAATGAGATATCGTCGCTCCGCAACCGGTTCTGAGCGTCGAATAATGGGCGAGCCTGAATATTGTAGACCCACGCAGTTCGGTACCGATCTTGAGAGGCTCATTCCGGCATCCTTCGCCCGGAAATCCACGTTTCTCGTTAGCGATGGGGACTTGAACCGAGTGTTTAGCTCCTGATGCTCCCAACCTCTCGCGCTCTCTCTCATCTCCGCATAGAAACGGGAATGCCTGGCGGCGACGGTGTCCATCGCATGAGATGAATGCGCGGGCTTCGCTCCCGAAAAGCTGCCGTATCTCCTGATCCGTCCACGATAGCGAAGCCATTCCGGAAGCGTACGTCGGTCTCCTCTTCCTGCTATGCGCTGTGTGGACGTTCTGCTTGTCTTCTCTTCCTTCTGTGCTCGGCCGAAGATGGATGAACGCACAACGTTGCGTCGCGAGAGACGCATCTTCAGCCATCGTCGTACCTCGCACTCAATCGCTGAGATCGTAATCACTGGACCACTTTTCCTCCCCCGCGAATCGGTCAGCGACAGTTCCGGCCTTCCTTAGACCGCGAAGCTCACCGTCGGGCACTCTCCGGAGGCCGCGGTGAGGTTTTCGTGAGCGTGGACAGCCCCGTCTCGTGTCGAGAAAACGAGATTCCTCACAGTCGCTGCTGTGGAGTTCTGGTGGAAAAAATAAGTCGAGGACTAGCGAGATCTACCGCAGTCCGATATCCTTGGTCCGGGTAGCTATGAGGTGAAGCTCCAAAGAGGAACGAACAACGACGGCGACGTCCCACAGAGTACCTCACAGGGAGTTGAGACCGATCCATTTTCAGTTGAACGCTTCATTTCCATTCGTTTTGGCCGATTCGTTACCCGCTATCAATCTGTTCCACCGCGTCGGAGCGCGACGGCAAGCTGCCATGCAAATGGTAAATCACCATGGTCGGCGACAAATGGGACGCGCTCATCCCGCATGAGGCAGGTGAGTGGTAATCTTAATTGACAGTCAGCCAACTTCTCCCCCCTTATCCATTCTATTGCCAGACATTTCGCCCCAGAAGTTCCTCGGAGTGTTGCTGAAAGCGGAGGGAGAGCGACCCTCGACACTGATCTCCATTCGCTCGTCGCTGGTCTTCCCGTGAAGTTTCCCGTCGCGTGGCAGTTTTCGGTATTCCCCTAGAGGAGTGGGTTCGGAGACCAGCAAACAGAAAGGCAAGCCCACTGCTCCTGTTATGCACCCTTCCTATAGACACTCCATAGTCATAGATGCACCCTTGCACAGACGGCCGTCGACGACGACCGACGCTGAAGCCGCATGTCTGGCGCTGGCCTACAAGTCGTCTATTTGATTAGATTACACCGCCTTATTCCTAGTGCGGCCTCACCGGGACTTAGTTTCCCTCGCCCCCTCCAGCTCTCCGTGTAAGGGGATTTTTCCTCAGACTTGGAGAACACAAGACGACAACGGCGTATGAGGCCCCAGGGAAAGCCGACGAAGTGCTTCCGAGCAGTGTCCCCGGAAGTCCACTATACGGGCTGCGACTCTCCTTGAGTCCCATAATTTCGAGCATTTTCACGGAATATCTATACGCCTGGGTCGATCTTCTATGCTTGTCAGTCCCGAAAAAAAACCATCAGACTCCGTCATCAAACCACCGAGATTCCTGTGCCCCGAGCTCGTAACGAATGCGCCCAGGAAAAGTTGACCTCGTGTCAAACATGAAAAATGACGTGCACTAAGCGGGCGATTAGGTCAGCCAACGGTCGGGGAATCAGTAAATACGATCGCTCGCCTTGAAAAGAGCCTTGTGGGCAGTGACCGTCGGTCGCTCACGCGTTGGTCTCGAGGAAAGAGATTCCCGGCTGGCCGAGCGGTCACCGACCAATGGACAAACCCTCCCCACCCAAATCTCAAAGGAGTGCTCCCTTCGGTGTTCCTGTTGAATAATTCACCACTTCATCATTCGCACAGGGAGCATCCCCGAGTCCTCCAATAGAGAAACTCTGAGCGTTGACCACATGCCCCATTTCGAACAGATGTTCGCCGTGCTTCTGTAATGGCACGAATCGTTTTCTGAAAGTCGCTCATTCCATTGAATGTCAGGAAATCCGCTCGGATCGTTCGAGGCGGGATTCCGCAGAACACTAGCTCCATTCTTAGGTTAGAGCCCACTGCCTACTGCGTCGGTGCTCCACCCGGGTTCGGAAACGGAGGAGGAATAACGAAGCTCCCGCGCGTCAAAAGTCGTCAAAGTCGCGCGCGAGGCTTCTGACCGAGTGATGATGACGATAAATGGAAACGGTGAGTTGATTGACGTCACGAGCGCCGTCACCGTCGACAGCTCCCTCGCTCGGCGGTTGACGTTCGCTTGGGGGCCGGGGAATTCCTTGTAGGCGGTTCGTCGCAGTTGGTCTCCTTCGTTTTCGTTTCTCATTCTTTTTCCTTTCGACGGTTAACTCAATTTCCTCTCAAACTTTTCCACTTAGTTAGTGGTCAAACGAATGAAACTCCTCCTCGGCTAATTTCGTATTCTCTGTGCGTTTTCCAGACCTCCTCTTCCGCTACTGTGCCGCTATTTCGCTCTGCGTTTCACTCTGTGCCGAGCGCCGTGCTCGCTCGCTCCCTCCCTCGCCGGCTCGACGGCCGACCCGCCAGGAGAACAAATATTTCGACCCAAGCGCTGTAGTTCTCGGTTTATTCGATTCTCCAGGCGGAGTCAGGGGTGTGTTACATGAATGTTGGGGATGTTTCTTATTCACCTAGCCTCGTTGAGTAAGTCGAGTCGAACTCCTTCCCGTCAGAGGTTCCCTCCCGCTAAAGGTCGGACGTCAGACAGAAAACTGGAATTAAGTGTTGCGATGCGCGGATAGCAGGAAGGAGTCCCGTCCGAGTTTCGATCGGTCGGACGGTTCTCCACTCGATCGTTCGATCGATCAGCCGGCGGTGGGTACGCACACACACACGAAGTAACAAGACCAGTTCTCGTCAGGAGCTTCTCGGGCTCAATGACAATGTTTCTATTTTTTCGGTCGGCTTCCATTGAGCTGGGAGACGTTTCCTAAGAATGGAGTTCTCTTTTGATTGTATCCCAAGTCCAACAAAGCCTCAGAGCTCCTTCGCACAGTGCGGTCGTCGGAGGAGAGGAAGGACTCTCGAGCAAACTCTCCCACGAATTCAGGTGGTCAGCATGTGAGTTGGCACTTTCCGAGGAGCAGCGGATCTCTCGGAGGGAAAAGGCCGGAGTGCGGCTTCCAGCTACCGATTCGGGCAGGAGACGACCATCATTTGCATTCTGATTGTCTTTCGCGACGAGTTCTATTTGCTTCTTTTCCAGCTGCGCTCCGAGCATTAATCTAGATTAATTGACCACCGACGCTGAAATTCGACTTGTCGACAGGAGCGGCACTTCCAAAGCAAAGCTACTGAGCCTCGTCGCCGTTGCGTTGTAAGCTCGTCCGCTTGCCCTTTGAAACCTTAACTCGGAGCTTTGAATAGAAGCCACTTAGAAGGGCCGACTCGGGAGTCCGAATCCCGAGTTCGTGAGAGCTTGTTCCCGAGTCGCTCCACTCGCGGTGGAACCTAAGCACTGTAGAGAACATCGATCCGAAGAGCTCCTCTCGAAACAGGAGTGGACTCTCGAGAGATACATATACGGGAGCTCGGGGCTGACGAGAGGGTGCGAACCCTCGTCGGCAGCAACGACCTACCGTAGCTAGCTATTTCCGGAGCATGGCAACACGCATAAGATTTTTCTACAACGACGGGGAGCTCGCAGTTGTTCGACAAAAACTGGCCTGCTTCCCTCTTGTACGAGATATTTACGGATGACGACTACGTATGGCTTTTTTCGACGGGGACACGATATGTCTGGATGAATGAACGAGCGAGCGAATAGACGGACGATGAAACGAGCGGAGGGATGAGTGCAATGTAGGGAGCGCGGGAAGGAGCGGGTCGAGTCCTTCAGACCGAAGCGAGCTCGCCCTGGCTTCACACTTCATTCAGCCCGAAGACCAGTGAGGCACAAATTCCTCCGGGTCTCCGAGAAATGCGATTAAGTGGTGAGATTGGTGAATATTGCTACCAGGCCGGCCTCGGGCTCCTGTATTGACCACATTGCGGTCAGGGGTTGCGAGAACTTCTTGGAGGTTGCTCCTTTCGTCTGGAGCACCCCAGTCTTCTCTGATCACTTTCCGGTGTTTGTCAGACTATCCGGTCTCCCGCTCCGTGATGCTCCCCAGACTCCTCTCCCCACGCAGAGGTTGATCAGATCCCATGATCCAAGCAACGTTCAAGTATTTATTGATAGGATTGCGGGGCTGGACTGGGTTGATGTCAATGGCTGCGTCGACACCGATGCTGCTCTTGATACTTTCCGCCGTTTGCTGATTAGCAATTACGAAAAATGTTTCCCGCTGTCTCCCCCCCCTCTCCCGGTAGAAGATACAGGGGCTTCTCCTTCAGTGAGGTCTTCGCAAGCTTCGCTCAAATGTCAACAGCTGTTCAATGGTATCGTAAATTTCCCTCCGATGTGTCGAAGACCGCCTACTATAAGGGCCTGAGCAGATTCAGACGGTGCCTGTCCAAAGCCCATAAGGCTTTCTTCCAGTCAAGGTTCGCCAAGTTCGGCAAAAACTACCGTTGAGATGTGGAGGCTTATCAATGGTACATGCGGCCGCAAACAGGATTGTATACAGCTCCCAGCTCGCCTTCGTGTCGAGGATGTCGTCATCGAGCGGCCTCAGGAAACTGCCGAGGCGTTAAATTCTCACTTCGCCACGGTTGGCGCGAAGACAGTCGCTTCACTCAGGCTGTTCGATAATTTTCCGTCTGTCTTGGACGAGCTCTGGAGCCCGCCCCCGACGGTAGCTTTTGATATTGGCCCGGTCGATAAGTTCGAGGTCCTGTCCGCCATTGAGTCCTCCAAAAGGGGTTGGCGGTCTGGATTCGCTGGCATTCCGGATGCCATCCTCTCGATGGTAGCCTCTGAGATCGCCGTCCCTCTGGCCGCAATCTTCAACCGCTCCATCAAATCGGGCCGTTTCCCAAGGGCCCTGAAGGATTCTTTCGTTGTTCCACTTTTCAAACGCAAGGGCGCGCGCGATATCCTCGCTAACTACAGACCAATCTCCCTCGTCGACTTCCTCTCCAAGGTGTTCGAACGGATTGTGAAAAACAGACTCGAGGCGTTCATAGAGCAATCTGGTTTCTTCGTCCCGAGTCAATTCGGCTTTCGGAAAGCTCGGAGCACTGAGCTCGCCCTGGCAGGACTCACTGGTAGAGTCCTCCAGGTTGTTGATGAGGGCGACCTCTCGCTCGGAATGTTCCTTGACATAGCGGCGGCTTTCAATTGCATGAACATCTCGGTTTTCATTCTCATGCTCCGTAATCTCGGTTGCTCCGAATCCACTTGCAGATGGTTCCACTCCTATCTATCAGATCGTAGACAATGTGTTCAAGTAGGTGATATCAAATCAGCGTGGTTGTCGCTCGATATTGGTGCCCCGCAAGGCTCGATCATTGGTCCATTCATGTTTATTATATACATAAACTACGCCCTTCTCGCCGTCTCCAAATCTGAGGGCGTCAGCGTATTCACATACGCAGATGACACTACCCTCTGCTACCGCATCCGGGCTACCTCTCTCAAGGATGATCTTCGCGATGCAATGACTCGCACAGATAAAATCATTGAGCTCTTCAGAGGTTTCGGGCTCATGGTAAATGCGAGCAAAACCCAAGGTGTCCTCTTTCGGTCTGGCCACCGATCGGTCGATATCCCGCGCCTGTCTCTGGACGGCTCGCCGTTCTTGCTGTCACAGTCGGCGAAATGCCTGGGCATCATTCTAGATGCCAAACTCTCTTGGCGCGAACACGTTTGCGATCTCAAACTTCGTTGCTGTGCCGTCTCTGCCGCCCTACGCCGCCTTAGATCGGCGGGCGTCCCTATCAGCGGTCTCCTAAATGTCTACAAGGCCTGTTTCCTCCCGGTTCTTCGCTATGGCATCTCGGTCTGGGGCGGAGCCCGCAAGGGAACGATTAGGTCCGTTCAGGTCCTGCAGAATACCGCGTTGCGAGCCATGTTTGGTAGACGTCGCTCCGAGTCGGTTTCAGATCTGTACTCGAAGTACGATCTCCTCAACGTCCGGCAACTTGCATTGCTTGCAGTTGCTTCAATGGCCCATAGGGTCAATTTTGGGAGAGCTCCCGATGACATCTCCCCGCCACTCGACGCCGTAATCCCGTTGCGACCCACTCGCAGACCAACGATATTGAGGCCCCAAGGACCAAGACTGTTCTTGGTGGTCAGTCGATTTTCTCCAGGCTCCCTGCCGCCTGGCAGTCACTGCCGAGAGACCTCCGAGACATTCGATCAGCTAAAAGATTTAGTTGGGTGTTATCGAGCCGCATTCTCAGCGGCCAGGTTGTTTTATAGGAGCACTTACTTATTCTGCTCGACCTTGTTAATTACTTTCATGTACATTTTTTTTTTTTTAATATGTGAACTTCAGCAGTGTATAACTTGCAGTTCCATCAATAAACAAACAACAATCAAGTTCCGATAAAGGCCTCAGTCACTCGCTCACAACCCACTTGCCCACCCCTACGCTCGAACGGATGAGGCGGGCGTTTTTGTGAAGACATATTTCTCCGCTTATGGCGGTGTGACTTCGACCCATTTCTCCCCCTCCGGATTTCGACAGGCTCCTCGCCCCCGTTCCCTCGTCTCCTTTGACCGACCAGCCCTCTCTTCGTCCTCCTTCGGAGCTTGCGAGGAAGGGGAAGGAGCGGTCGCAGGAATGAACAGCGATTTCCGAGCAGTCGTCTCGACGACTGCACTCCTCCATCGGACAGTCGAGGGTTTGCTAATGCGAGACGCACGTTTCGTCGCATTCAGGACCGGTAGCGTGGGTCTCCCGGTGTCGAGCATGCAGGGTCTGTGAGAACATGTGTCTATGGAAACGATGAAGGAGGAGATGACGGTCGGTCGTCGAGAGCGAGAATATTGTGATTACGGTAATTGCGGTCATCCAAGGAGGCGAGCAACAAACCCCAAAAAGTAATGCTCGAAGACCATCATTATCCTACGAGCGTCCGAGCAACAACAAAGCATGATATGTACAGAGACACATCCCACAACGTACACGTCGCCGGGCACTGATTAGATCCACGCAGGTCTTTCTATCGACATTCTCGCAGACCGAAGCCGCATCCATCCTCTCCGACCGCAGCACTGCGTCTGGCGATAATCGAGACCCTCAATTTTATAAGCCTGCTGAACGAGCGCTATACATTTACGCATAATCAGAGATTCCCGCTATGATTCCTCCTTGTTGTGTTTTATATGCACGGTATTGAGCGTTTATTCACCATCATATGGAGAAGACAGCGGATCGTGAGTTCTTGGAGATGCGGTCGAGTCGATGCGCAAGGGGTCCGCTGTCCGGCCGTCATTCGACTAATGCTTCCGGCATATCATCATCAATTCGAAGCGAATGCCGAAACCGTCAGACACAAAAGTCATTGCTTCGGATGTCTTCCAGAATCTGCGCGCGGTAACGAGGACGGCACGGACGGCGTGGAAATTCAGTGTGATCTTTTGTGTACGGCGTCGTCGAATGCGACAGCTCCTCTGAGTTCCGCATGACACCGAAAGCCTTCTCTGTTTCGGACGTAGAAAAAGGCTCGAATATCTGGACTCATTTTGAAATTTCATTGCGTGATGATAATTATCCATGCTCCGAAATTCTATATCACTGTCCCGCCGGCGAATACAAAACGATGGTCGAACGGCAGGCGTCAGCCTTAGCATCAATGCGAGCAATTAGTCGAGTTCTAAGCCTGGTGGAGGCACTTCGAGTGGAGTCCGCTCGGTGCGCCTCGCAAATCGGCACAACCGTCGAATGTTCGTCGCGTTTGGACGAGGGTGGGCTTCGGCATTCGCTAATCGTCGAGTGCTTCCATTCGTCGAGTTCAGCTCGACGCCGTCACGAGCAGTTATTAACGGATCCGGAATCGCCGCCGCTCAGAGATCAAGTGGCGCAATTCGGTCCGCCGTCTTTGCGCTTCGCATACCCCACCCCGACGGGTGAGCAGATGAGTGGTTTGTGGAACTGATTGAGGATCTCGACGACGAATCGTCGCGCAGTCACCATTGACGAGTGACCGTCTTTGGACACGATGATAATAATAAGTCCGGTCTCGGTGGTCATCGTCGGGGCCGTCCTGTTGATTGAAGCGATCTCCGACGAGCAACGGTTGTCGAGCCGGGGGGAATCATCATTCAAGTTTCACTGAGCCCCTTCTCGCATAACGTTTCTGCCTCGGTCGGAGGCAGGGTTAGATCGGCAGGGTCTGCTGGCTCTTCTCGAGGGGCTTCTGTTCTCCTCGGAGATAGTCTTCCGTCACTGTACGTCTGTTGTAGGAGTTGTGATGCTTGTAGTATTGTGGACGTTCATTATTGACAACGGAAGCTTCACCGGTGATTCCTGAGGAGGCTGAGGTTGCTCCTGCTACCGCCGCGCAGAGGATCGCCTTCCCATAGTCAAGTCGGTAACTCAGCCGAGAAAGCCGGAGCGATGCCTGAATTATTCAGTCCATATCACGCTCTCTCAAATTCATGGCGAAACGGAGCTCTAACATCCGAACCGAATCACATCGGAACGAACAGCGGAACTGAGCCGCGGAAAGGCGGACGGTGGAACGACCAGTCGGCAGACGGTCGGTCGGTCGAGCGAGCCGTACTCGGGCCGAAAACAACTACACACCTGGTTCCCTCCCATATCCCGATTTAATGCATCTTTGGCAAAGGTAAAGCAGGCATCGATACAGATACAGGGACTGTGCGTCAATTGCGATCCTCGATAGATCGATTCCGCCCGGATTTTATTTTTCCGTCGAGTGCTCGACTCACAGCACCCGAAATCGATCTGATGGGCTTCTCAGAGCAAAGGAAGCATCTCCCTGCAGATTCGATGGGGGAACTCGCGAAAACTGAGGTTCCGTACGCTTTCTGTGAAGTTTGGAACGACGCGACGTCGTCGTATCCGAACGAGCAAACAAACGGACGGAAACAGAAACGGACGAGTCTTATCATTGTTTTGAAAGTTTGAGAAATAAGGATCAGAAACATAAATAATCTCATCATTCACGGAGCGGAAAATCCGCTGCCGGAAACAAAGGACGAGGAAAACACGCCTTTCAAAGAATCTGTTCACGTCGAAGCGCGCCGTTGTTGTTTCTTTGCATTAAACCACTGCGTCGGGGTCTTTTCTCCTCTTGGCCTCGGCAGCTGGGCATTGCAGAAATTGTTTACCGACCATCAGGGAAGCTCCAAGCGAGTTCGGGTTGCCACTGTGGATCTCTCAGATTCATTGGTCCGAATAGAGAATTACTCAAAGAGAGTGCTCGAACGTTCCTCCATGCTTCCTCGGAGGTTTGCTGACGAAACTATGCAGTCATGTTTTGAGCTTTTCAGTCAACTTGAACTTTGGTGGAACCGCGTCACAACGAACCATTTGGGGACCGGAAACTCCGCTCGTTGTATCGACATTTCCCTGTAAGGATCGATCTCCAGCACTGCCTCTATGGATATGCGGCCAGAGACGCCACGGAGGTACGTTCGTTCCCCTGACTTTCTCGCTGTACCGAGCTTCGTTGCAACAAGGTTTCGTTGTATTTCGTTCCAACGGAGCGCGATCACTAGAGAGGTCAACCCGTCCGAATGTACCTACCCTACAAACCCGGAAAAGAGCCATCAGAGTAGACGCCGAAGGTTGCGGACTCCTTCCGGAAGGGTGTAGCATAAGCCGCCCCGAGCAACGTCCCACGAAGCAACGTGAGTCGGCTGCATTCCGGGCGGCCAACGAAGGCTAAAGACGACCCTACAATCTGGTACAGACGCAAGCCTCGATGCTTTGGAATGCGGTCCAGCATCAGGAGTATTGGAACGCCTTGGCTTGCCGGTGGAGAGATAGAAACCAGGCGGACGGGCAGGCAGTGAGGCAGGCGGGCAAGCGAGCGGACACCCGAGCGGGCTGGCTCGAAGCTCACTCTGAAAAGATCTACTGCACCGTGCGGGATGAAGAAAGAATAAAAAGGAGCAGCCTCAATCCGAGGCGGCTGTTCAACAAAATGGAATTCACCGACGAATCCATTGCTCCGGCTCATATGTACTCTCTGAAAGAAGAAGGCAATCAGATGGATTGCGAGCCCCGTTCCACAACACATACATACTTAGGAATTCATTCCGTTGCACCTGTACGAGCCGTCGAGGAGCAGTCTTCGAGACCTCGAGACTTGCTTTTTCCGGAAAACTTGCGGACCTCGGGAATTCATTGATCGCGGTCGTTCCGTGCCACATCTCGACCTCTATCCCTCAGGGCTTAGGGTCTTAAAATGGTCTTGATAGAGGATTCCCGTATGTCGAGCTTCGAGGAAGAGACGGATTTCTCGAGAGGGGACCCCTGATGGAGCAACCGAGCCATATGCTTCCCAGCTTCGCATCGATAATCCTTTTCATCGGGGTCGTGCTGCACGTTCAGGCGGAGTGTTCGATTTTTCGCATGTCTCCGGTGCCAATCAGCAATGATTCCTGCGAGGTACCGTCAGCTCTTGCGGCGGAGAAGAAACTCTCTGTAAACAGCTCCGAATCCCCAGACGGTCGCTCTTCCATGAGCGAGGAATAGAGCAAATTCCGCGGAGATTCCGGACGAGAAATATCGACACAACAATAGCGACAGCCCGGAGAGGCTTCGATTTGTACGAGTTTCTGGACGTCCCAATGTTTACAGATTGGGCTTTGCGAGTACTCTGTACACACACGCTCACACTCACAGAGGAGACGCATTATCTCCTGTTCCACCCATCGAGTGGCCACTACATGGCAACGATGCTTTTTGGGCCCTCGTTCGTTTCGAAAGAGTCTTGTCAATCGCAGATGTGTTCTCCGGACGTTCCGAGCGAGAGGGCTGCTCTCCGATTCTAGTGCGGAGATTTGGTGGAGACTCGACGTTCGCGAAGGCTGTAGGAAATCGGAAGCCCCCGATGACATTTTAGGAAACGGGAGCCCCATGTAAGTCGCAGCCCAGGATCGCTTCGCGAGAAGTTTCTTGGGGGAATACCATTGAGTTCTCTAACAGCTCTCTCCTGCTCTATCGTGCTTCGAATGGGATTCCCGCGACCAGACGGCGATTAATTTCGAGAATTAACGATTTTCAGCGGAGCTTTCCGGAGATGCTGGATGGGGATCTCCAAGGCGATCAGGTCGATAGAACGTCGTCCGATTTGACGCTTAACTGTGGGAGAAGTGCTCTCCTTTCAATAATACATGGTTGCCTCTATTTTTATCATCAGAAATGATGCGGAACCACATCCCTGAAGAGTCTCCGTCCTCTGATACCACCGGCCATGGCCCGCTGGAAGTAAAAACGCTCTGATTTGTTGCTCAGAAGCTTGAGGAAGCCTCGCTGGAACCGAGAAGTCCGATTCATCTGCGATTCCCCAGAATAGGAATACAGGAGCGCGTTTGCAACGCTGTGTCGAGCGTACACTAGTTCCGGAAGGTTCGGAAGGGCCTCTGGAGCAGGATTCGAACGCGCGAGCGAGCGAGCGCCCGCGTGGAAGAGATAGCGAGTGGATCGAGGGCGTCGTAAAGCCCTCACTTGTGAAGATTAATAGGCAAAGGAGGCAAAGCAAGCCCCGAGCTACGCAACCGTCTGGTTTTGCTGCCGAGTAGAAGTTGCCGGTGTCGATATTACGTGCGCCTTACGTACGTCGCGGCGGTCGGTCGGAGCGCCCGGTCGGCTGAGATGGATCGCTTGATATTGTGCAACCTGCTGATTTGGCGCCCAGCAAAAAGCTTCGCAGCGATGCGGCAGATGGCGAGTAGGCGAGCTTTGAACGCCACGCCGCTTACTTACACGTCTCCACCACAAACTACACGAATACTTGGGAGAGCAGACACCGAAGAAAAAATGCGGCTTCCTACCGCATCCTCTCTCACAATCACTGATAGAGTGAAAGAGACCGACATCCACCACAACGACAAGAAACATTAGAGCACGCTTCTTCATTTCCATGAAAGCCGTAAGCTGTTCTGTGTAATCACGTTTTTCCCTCCGGAAGCCACAGTTTTGGCTGATTGCAAGCAACTTCACGCCGGCTGCCTCCACGTGATAATCAACGTCAACGTCTGGATCGGATTATTGGCTAACCCCAGTTTCAGCGCCCTCCAGACGATTCCCGTTGATTTGACTAGGGACGTCTGCGGCAGAGGCGTCGATCCTGAGATGTTCGCTATGAAGCAGGTCGGCTCGAAGCTTATTACAATTTTTTGGCTTTTTCAGCGTTTTGATGAGATACCGCTCGGCAAGGTGGGAACCAGCACCGTCCAACGATCGGAGAGGGAGGGGATGATGATAATGGCGATTAGAGGGCTTGAAGAGAGGAGGGAAAGAGGTGATGCTCAGCTAGAGTCGACTCGGCGCTCGTGTGCTGTCCGATTCAAATGAAGTGTCTGCGGGCGAAGAGTTTCGCCCGGCGTTGCCTCCTCGTGTGGCAAGCTGTGACGAGCCGGGCCGGATGAGCCAACAGAAGTCAAGGAAACGAGGGAGCTTGCATATTCCTCCTTCATCCGCTCGCCGGTGTTCCCCTGATTCTCCTGAATTTCCCATCTGTTCCCCTGTTCCCATCTGCACGCTCGCTGGATTCGCTTCCGCTGGAGCTCTCCGTGCGGGGCGAGACCGCTCCCTCCCCGACCGCCTACTCAACGACTTCGGTCCGCTCCTGGGCAAGGTCATCGACAGCGATCTCGGATCTTGAACTTGCCCGTTGTCTCGTCGGTTTGCCTGCGTACCCGAGTCGTGCCCTGAATGTGCCTTACCGCTTGTCTATGAACTTTGAGGAATGAAGTCCTCGTCGCAATCCGGAGAGCCGTAGCCACCGCCACGCCGGTCAAAATCCCGGAGGCATGATGCGTGCCCGCCACCCTCGAAGAATTACGCAGACGACGGTTTCTTCACCCCCGATCGGGCTGAAGGACTCTTCGTTTCTGAAAACCCTCTACCCCAGGTCTTCCTCGATTATCTTCGGGGAAAACAGATTTCACATCGAGGCAAGGACGTGGGGAGATCCGCATTCCGATGGCGGGAGAGCGGAGGTCTCGCACGGCCAGCTGTCGCCTCGAGCCACCAATCAGCCGCTGTCAACTTTGACAGCCGACACAGTACAATTCACACAAAGACTCGACTCTCCATCTAGCTTTTCCCGTGATACCGAAAACGTGCGATATCTCCGAAAGCTTCCCTCACGGAAATCCTCTCCGGGACCTCGGGTACCGGCGTGTGGGCAGCTGAATTAGTTCTCCGTAACGATCGCAAATGGAAGGAATAATTCGCCCTGTTCTGAAAGGAGTGCCATGCGAATCTCGCGCACAAACAACGAGAATGCTCTTTTGAATCCAGAGGTCTGGACTGGAAACGGAGCAAAAACAGCTTCGGCAGGCTTTCTCTTTCGAACCGTGTTCCCATTTACGGCCTGTTCCGTTCATTTTTTTTTCGATGTGCATTGATCTTTATTACGAAGAATGGAGCCGGCGGGCGGGCGAGCGGTCGACCAGGCGAAGGAGCGGGGGGCGGACAGGCGTTCGAGCTCTGTCTCTCCCGTGCCTCATTTAACCCGGTTGGCTCGAAACGCTCAGATTTCGACTCTCCGGAGCGAAACTCCATATTTTTCCTCGAAGGGAAATAGAGAACGCGCCCGAGCGCGACTCGCCAGAGATACGCTTACAAACAGATGAAATGATACCAGAGGAACATAAGACAACGGGCGTAAGCAACCTGCATCAAAGCAGAGAAAGACGTTCTTCAGACCACAATATTTCTCCGCGAATTCCTAGCTTGACAATCGCATTCGCGTTTGCCGTCATTTCAGAAAACTGATCGAGCCCGATGGGGTCTCTGGGTCCAAGATAAATTGAGGAAATGAACGGAACAAACGTTTCGATTATTACGCGTTTGATTTATAATCGCGGTTGATTCACGCTGAAAGCTTAGAGGGGGAGAATGTTTCACAATTTGAGAATTCGACTCGCTGGTCGCGGTTTCCCTTTTTGATGAAAAATTTGTGGTACGCCCGAAACTGTGTTTCTCTTTTTCATTGTACAAATATTCACCGCGCGCTGACAGATCCAAATTTGATTAATGGTTCTCCGGGCTCCGCGTTTACGATGACAACCCCCGAGGGCAGCTACACTTATTTGGTTCGAGCGACGTGGGGACGCTCAAACTTATTAATCCTAGCCGCTGCATTATCACCGGCATGCTTATCATCGCACTGTGTGCAGAGTTCAGCGGCAGCGACCTACACTTCATGGAGGCTCGAAAGTCCGGAGCGAGAAAATGCAGATGGTTCAGCTTCCACAATTTACTGACATTTTCCTGCATGAGGTACATTCCGTTCGACTTATAAAGGCTATAACTCACTCAAAACTTCATTTTCTCATCCGGTCGGAATTTTGCGAGACCGCACATTTCACGGAATACTCTGGAGGAAACTCCTATACGGTCTCCCGAAGCAAAGCCACGTCATAGATATTGAGATTGATCACGGAAGTCGCTGCAGACGATTTTTCCGCCCTATTGCGAGCAGTTGACGAGACAGACTACCGCTTGAAAGACCCTCCGCCATTCGGCTCCACTTAATCCAGGTGCAGTGAAGTCTATGTCAGTCAGCCTGTCGGCTTCACTGTCAGCTCGACTGACTGTGTGTCGGCCCGTTTGCCTTCCTGTCGGTTCGTCCGTCCCTTATGGAAGCGGCTACCCCACGCAAGTTCAGCGAAGCGGCAAAGCCCATCTCCAACTGATCCGTTCGGTCGAGTTCGATTCGATTCCTTTTCACAGTGTGAGGGCAGAGCGGGCGAGTTCGGAGGCTCACAGTGTTTGTTTCCTGTCAAAAGCTCTACTCTCCGAGCTTCGTGATATTTCAGAGAGTCTTCGAAAGCTCACTACGAAGTTATCTCTCGCAAGGTCTGCGACACAACAGGTTGTCACAGTCGTTCCCGATGCCTGGCGTGACCTCCCGGACCCGATGATGGATCTACTGTCGAAACCGTAAGACCTTCCGGGGAATAAGGGAAGTTTTCGGCGTCGTTTTCCCGACAACTCGGACTAGAGAGAGCACCGCCTCCCTTGCTGCGAGCTTCCCGTTTGGTGAGGTAGTTCCATCACCGGCCTCCGTCCCTTATGATGGAACTTACTATGGATGCCTTGTTCCTCCAGGAGCAGAACTCTTCGGTGGGCTCGCGCGCTGACACGCTCGCTCGCCCACTACCTTCCTCCCTCGGTCGTTCTCGCGCACGTCATAACTCGATATTGGTAATTGCACGTAACGCCATTGATATTTTTGTGTCCTGCTCGTCCCGCTGCTGAATCTGTGCCCTGAATTATGACTTCGTCTTCCCGTTCATCCGGCCAGCGGGGGCAGTTTCTCCTGGAGAACGTATTAATGAAGGCTTTCTGCGGAAGCCAAGCTTAAAAATGTCGCTGCTCCGTTCGGACCCCCACACCCTCCTTTCTCTCTCCCGCAAGCTGAAAACCTGCCTCGCGGGCCCGTCGAACGTTCATTGCCATACCCAGATGTTTTCCTTCCGGTGTCTGGGCGCTGTCCTGCCGCAGTGCATGTTGTAAAAAGATCATTTTCCCTAGAATTCCTTCGTTTCTCCTCGGCAGAGATTGCGCGGCGAACGATCAAATGACACCGTCGGGGCACGCAATAGTCCCGGAATGAGCGTTATTGCTTCATCATGATCGCAGGATATTGAGATCGTTTTTGTCGGAAATATTCATCGATTGTTGGAGACCTTGTTCTGCTCCCGTTCCCGCGAAGCCGGCCGCTACCGCGAGCATATCACGAGCTTACTCGCCAGAATTGGAGAACGTCTGGGCTTATAGGAGGTCGATGTTCCGTCTACGTTCCCACCGGAAATTCCAACCGTAGAGTCCCGACGTGGGTCGCTCGCCGGGGGATCGAGGAGCTCATTGCCACGTCCTCGTCTGAGTTGTGGGAATTAAGTTAGATCCTTATCAGCTCGCCTCGGCGACGGATATCGTAGCGAGAAGGCTCTGTGAAACAAAGTTTCATGAGTTCCCCGAGTGAAAAAGCATCGCGGGGTTCGCCAAGGTTGGGAATTCGCAAATCGGCTTAACATGGTTATGTCAGGGCGTCCAAGCCCCAACCGGCGCCATCACGCTGACAGGGGAAGACCGGGACTTACGAAAATGGCTCATGAATCACGCTGTGAAAACACATTCTCCGTGGGATTTTCCCTCGGCACGAAACCTGTGATCGAGCAGGGAATCCCGCTCAAAATTCTTGATGTGCCTCCTTTGCATGAGGTAGAATCCGCTCACGTAATCATTAACCGACAGCATTCCGAGCATGTGAGCGGTCGCGAAGTCGTAGGACCGCGGCTCGTGAGGGACATTCCCGGAAGCGACGTGCTCCCTCGGGTTGCTTATCACAGGGTTCCCCGAGTGCGGGAGAAATCGTCCGATGCCGAGTGGACGCGTCTAATGGCACGCGTGCTGGTCCTCGCCATGATGGACGCGATTTCAAGGAGCTGACACTGTCAGCAAAAGTGAGGGCCAAGGTGAATATGGCTACTAGTCATACGCCACCGTAGGCCACGGTCCCTCCTTGCCTCACTTGCCCAAACGGAAATAAATGACCGAGCCAGACAGGAAATGTTATCTTTATATGACTAGGTAGTCTCCCGCGGTGGCTTCGAGCCGTCGTAAAGTGTGCGGGTCTCGCAGCAACGCTGTTCTTCCCCGGACGGGAACGGTTCGCAGAACGTTCGTGGCGCCGAGCTGGCCGCGAAGAAACCTCAGACGTGAACGCCCCGGTCTACCGAAAGCCGTTATCATTATTGCCTTCCGTAGATCCAGATCTAGTCGTAATTCGCCGCAGTAGGGATTCGGGTTAGCGATCAGGACCTCACAGGATGACCGGTTTGTTGAAGGGGAAGAGGAGAGATCCAGATCGGAACAATGAACGGTGGAATCAGTCAGAAGAGTACGACGTGTCTCTCATTAACCAACCGCAGCTTCGTCCCACGGATATGATTCTGGCACTGCTCAACTGCGGCAGCCATCCGAGCGAGTCCTCGGAAGCCGCCATTGTGTTGAATGAAAGCTCGTATCTTGTTCGGTCTGACATCCTAATGTTTTGTGCTACTTTTGTCAGTGAGTACATAGTCTATCCATACGCACAGATACATGAGTGAGAGGCACAAACTGAGTGCATATATGTCTACGAGGAAGAGATCTCACGGATAGTTCTTACTGGCTATGCTATTGCCTTATCCATCCCTCCCAAGCTCCCCGCTTGCGAGCCACCATGCCCATCCACCCTCGTTGTCCTCTTGTCCTGTCGATACTAACAGCTAATAGGCACCTTGTAGGATTCCGGGCTAGCGGAGCGGAAACTAAGAAAGCTCACTGACACCAATAGCAATATCCTCCCATGCGCCCCCCTCACATCCCTTACCGTACACATATCCGTCTCGACGTCACCTAGCAGCCTCCATCCTGTCCTCTGCGGGTCAGCGTCGGGCGGAGTGGCTACGCCATCGTCTTTATCATCAAGTTATTTTTGGCGTCGTCATCACGACAATGTTTAAATGAAAGCTCTTGGTCGAGCTGAGAGCTCATCTGAAATCGTATCGAACCATGAGGGCATGGAAGGAAGGAACATTGGATCGGGACTCTGATTAACGTTGCGCTGGTACCCGCACACGAAGTCTAATGGGAATCAATTACGGTCGAGCCCTAAGCGAGCTGATTGCCCTCGTTGGGCGCTCGCAGGAAGCAAATTTATTGCGGCTCGTGTCAGAGCTGGAATTCGATTGAAAAAACGCTTCAGCTGTGGAGAGAAAAAAGTTCACGACGAGGAGCACGGGCTATTCCATCTTTTTCATCGCTCACTCCCGGCTCGGCGGCTCAGTGAACGAGCCCCCGAAGCCGAAATTAGGGCGCACACGTATTTACATCGAGCTCGTATTCTGAGCGTGTTCCTCGTTCCGGAGCCGACCGCATCGTCAGTGCCTCAGGCATTTTTCCCCGTTCAGAACGGAAGTTCTATCGAACCTTCTTCATTTTCTCGTTGACGGCTTGGCTGACTTGTTCTTTATTCCTCACGTCGTCGTCGCCGTCACGATCAGCCGTGGAACGCAGCCGCGTGACGTTGAGGGCCCCTAGAGCTCTCGTTCGTTCGAATTCAAAAAGTTGCTGATTGATTATCATGCAATGATAACCGTCTCTAGCCGAGAGCAAAAACTCCTTAATTTATCAAGCTCGATCCGTTTCCCCCAGACGTATATCTTCTTGTTGAATGTCTCTGATCCGCCGAGCTAGACCATCTCCACATGAAATGGATGTGTCGTGAGTGGTCCGGATATTATGGATCTGGAGATTCGGTTCGTCGTCGAAGGGATTTTCAGGACTCATTAGAGCATCTTCACGATGTCGATGCTTGTCCTCACCCTCACCCCGTTCTCAAGCGACTTGCTGATCTAAAATAATGATCATTCTCCTACAAGTAATTGAACAACAGCGTGGGTGATGGCAAAAAACTCAGGTCCCAGTGAAGCAATTCGACGGCCTGCAGTGTCGGCAAACTCCGGGGTGTGAGGAAAAAAAGGAGACAACAAGAGAAGAAACAATAAGGAGGAGGTATTGGAGCGCGGCGCTCGCCCGAGGAGCCTATATGTGACAGCAAACGCCGCAAGTTTCGCTGACTAGGCGTTAAAACGCGCTGTCGGTTGAACGGTAGCAAGTTCCCCGACGCGCTGCATCCGCTTCTTTCGACCCCGCTTCGCCAATGATCTGCACTCCGATCCACAACATAGGTCGCTGACCAGGTAGAGAATCGTGGAGTCGTGATCCGTCTGACGAGGTATCTATTCGATTATATTATACGAGCCGGGAGGGCGCTCCGCGCCCTCGCGGCTCAATTGCCCGCACGCCGGATGCGATTCTATCCAAGGCCCGAGCGAGTTTGTCGAGTGATTACGACGGAAAGCGTGATACCGATTCGCAATGAATGAGTACGACACCAAAGAGCATGAACACATGAATTAGCATGAGAAAAATGATGCGATGCTTTCGCAGGCCTGAACGAATTTGTCGTGAGTAATCGGCAGTTATTGTTCTGAGGAATATCTGATATGGAGATTCCCTTTGTCCGATGTATGCCTATCTGATATCTGAATGATAGCACGACGCATGAGCATTCACAACTGTGCTTACAGTTTGGAATCTCTATTCACGGGTCGATTCGCGGGCGAATTGAAGCAACGCCTCCGACTTATCTTGGGCATGGCGAATTCAATGAGGAGACCTCTGAGCCTCGTGACGAAACTCCACAGATCACAAAAAAACACTGCTTAGGTCTCTCGTACTCGTCACTGAATCTCTCGAAGAATGTAGGCAAACCGCGCGTGAGTCCCAAAGTTCTTTTTGTCGAAGATGTTCACGACAGAAAACTCTGATTGGAGTTCAAAAAGATATATGGATGCAGAGTCGGACTCTCCCATCGCTCCCATGGAGCAGGAGAAATGATTGCACAGTAATGAAACAGGTGAAATATATGGGCATCGCTCATCAGATACGCTAAAGAATTATAGAAGAAATTTTGGAAAGCATTACGTTCGATCTCGTAGCTCTCGATTCTCCTCTGATGATCGAATGGAGAACCCGATATTTGGTTCAATGCCGGACCGATATTACTGCTTTATTCTATAGGGGAGAATTATCATTATCAAATTAGATCATGCTGAAATTAGTAGGCTGCTGCGACGTCTCTCGAATCGCGCGCCTTGCCGGAACGGTCGTGGCATCATGTGGAGAGAAGTGGTGGAGAGGATTTCGTTTCCAGCGAACACTGGAGAAAAACTTGATAATTTTCCGGAATAACTCGAGAACGATGCGATTGATCGAGTGGAAAAGTACTTCTTACGCTAGCGGGAATGATTCGGCATCGAGTCAAAGTGACTTGAAGTCTTTTGACAGACAAATAACCCCGATATTTGGTACAATGACGGACCGACATTACTGCTTTATTCTATAGGGGGATTCTGACTCTACCACAGAGCTATCGCTAGGCTCCGATAAATCTCCTCGACCACGACTGAGACCACGGCTAAAGGATAATTGTCAAGCTCTCTAGACAGCTTCTTCTATCCAATATCCCGCAGTCATTCGGTATGGCGGGAGGGGCTCCATAAGGGGAAAATTGGAAGCTCCCGAGGCTCCCTCAGGAAAGCAGTACAATGGATTTAAATGTCGTCAAATTTTTTCCCAGATGCCGGTGCCGCCTTATCACTCACCCCGAACGGCAGCTTCATATCGCGCTCGATGGCTTGAGAAGAGGCGCCAACGAGAGCATTTTTTTCTTTCTTTCATAAGAATGAACTCTTTGAGCGAGCGCGCTTCCTAGAGCCAGACCGTGTTAGTGTGTGATCCGATCGAGGAAGGAGTGGAATCCGTCGCTCCTGATGCTGTTCCCTCGGTAAAAAACAAGAATGCAAACTGGCAGATGCACCAGCCGGAGCCGATCCAACGAGATCAGAGTAGTAAGGAATGTGACGCTTTTTATTCCTTCTTCAAAACCTGCTGCCTTCCTGATATCATCGATCACTCAATCAAGCTTAAACGGAGTAGAGCTCCGACGGGCCATGTTGTCCCGACGCATTTCGCACGCGATGAAACCTCGGGGCTCCTGCTGAATTCCCGGGCTTGACTTGTCAGCTCACGGTAGGAAATCAAAGTGTCAGAATCAATTCGAGCGCAGTCGATCTAAATGCATCCGAGCTCATCCGCCCACTCAACTTCTCCGCTCAGATGGAACGGACGGGACACGTGAGGAAAAACTGGTTGTCAGCATCTAATTCAACTCGGTCGCCATCTTCGCGGATTCGAGAGACTTTCTCCCTAGTCTGAGTGCCTGAAGGCCTCTTCCCGCGGCCTTAGAGTCCATTTTTCCTCTCGCTGAATCCGGCACCCGGCAGGGACGATCTCATCCTTGCGAATCAGATAAATCCCGTTGACGTCCAATTTGAATCAACTTCTGTCAGGAGGCCAAGAGGAAGCGATCCCACTCGACAGGAGAACGAGCTGGTGTCGAGCGCAACCATCTAATTTCACAGGACGCCTCGGCTTAATCCCATTCAATCTAGAAGATAGCGCTGAACGTGCACGGCCAAGGCTCCATCCTAATTGCACGAGTCGGGCTAGGCGTCCCGTAGGTTTTACGACGGCGACGGTGGTGGTTTCGGCGGCGCGGCTCCTCGGCTTCCGCAGCGAAACAGCAAGCGTGCGAGACGCCATGGCTGCTGCCGAGTCGCTTGTGTTGCTCGTTCGCGGGGGCATTCGCGTGTTCACGCGTGTTGCTCGCCTGCGTCCTGGGGAGACCGCTCCGTGCCCTCTCACTTCTCGGATAAATCGTTTGAAATGCCGCGGCAGTGCACGGACCGCCTAAATCAAGGACATGGTCCGATAGTGGCCTAGATCCTGAACGCCGCGTACTCGGTACGTTCAATGCGCTCTGATTCGATGGCAGTCTCTTTGCTGATGAGCGTTTTCCACCGCGGAGAGAGGGAATCCCCCCAGTAGATCGCAAGGGAACTTGTTCGAGATTGAGCGGAAATTATTCACTGAAGTCAGCCAATGCAATTCCCGTCGATCTCTGTTAATATTCGAGACGACGAACGGGCAACGGATCGAGCTGGGTCGCCTGGTCCCGAGTTTTCCGTCATGATGCATTGCAGGACTTACATGTATAAGATCGGAGGAAAACTTTCCGCCTTCAGCAGGAGATAGCCCTGTCAAAGTACAATATTATCAGAGAGTCGAGGAGATGAAGAACAAGAACAGGAGGAGGAGGTAGATATCCGTGAGCCGGTCTATTAGCCGGATGACTCGGCTGCTTGTACCTTGTTCAGTCTCTTACATCGATTGGGTGGGGCAGCCTCCCTTATCGCCGTCGGACAGTGGAATGAACGGAGAATCGAACGAGAGCGATCATAGCATGCGTCCACGTTTCCTTCGATCGAGATCAGCAGGAGGATAAATAATCACCTCTAGATTAGATTTATTGCGGTGAGACATGAACAACCTCTCCACCGTCAATTCTGCGGTCGGGGAACAAATGAATCCAATTGCTAATTTTGTTACACAAGAATTCTGTCCCGCCCCTTTGATGCGCGGTCCCATCAAGTTCTCGCGGTAAATCGGGATCCGATCGACTGCGTGAGCTCGATCGCGAGAAATATACGTAGCTCGTTGAGGAGGCTGCCCGGACCTTATGTCGTCCGAGTTCCACGGATTCAGTCTGAGAGATGAACGCGAGTGTCAGGGAACGGCGAGCTATAGAGAAGGATCTGATGGAGCTCATGCGGGAGGCGAGTTACGTCAGCGAAACGGATGGGGTCGAGCTTCACGGACCATTTGACAAAACGTAGGGATGGCTAAATTTCAAGAATGGATCCGTCTTCGTTTTAAGGTCTTCGTTTAGTTTTCCTCCCAGCTAGTCCAGCCCTCGGCTCGCGCTGCCCGCGGAATGGAGTGCCGGCCGCTTCTGCCATGGCAGGCTCAGCCCCCCTCGAACATTGAACGAAGGAACCATCATCGACGTCCAACGAAGAAGCAAATGACCGCTCGGCTGGAAATGATCGATTCGATTCGGTTGCTAGCGCATCGTTCCTTGCTCATCTCTTTTTGAAGGTCTAACAAGGCATCTCAAGCGAGGGAGGACTTCCCTCTCGAAGCCCGTGGAGGAGTGTGATACTCTTCGCCGTCATCTTCATGGACTCTGGGTCATTCAATCGAAAGCTCGACGGATCTGCGTCCGATGAACCTTGAGGGAAGCATATCGTACGCATTTCAATAGAAGCGCTCAAAGAGCAATTTTCCGGACTTGTCAGAGTTTCCTTTTCCTTACACGTGCGATGGTGGATTTCCCCCGAATCCCGGGTAGAATGCACTATTCCAGCTGATGCGAGTTCGTTCCTGGTCGAGACAGCCCGGGCTCAGACCGCCGTCATCTTTCTAATGACCGAAGAGGCATCGCCAGAGGAGGTGGATCCACCGAAGCAGTCGATCCGACACAGGCTCTGTTTTCTTTGTGGATTTGTGCGGTGGCGGCGCCAGCAGCTCCTGTACAATCGCTCAGGAGCTTAGGATTTCAATACCCGAGGAGAATCTGAGTTGATGAAACACTGCAGACTCTTTCAAAACAAAGAGAGTAGAATCGAACTCCAAGAGGGATCTGAGCTTCTCGGGGCCTATGTCTGACGTGAAAATAGCATTGCGAAGAAGGAGAGCAGCTGCCGGAGTCGCGGAGTTCCCTCCCATTGTACCGAAGCTATTCAGTCCGGTCGGGACGTTGATTATTCGACAATCCGAGGGAACCCCCAGCCTAATACCTGAAAGGGAAGGTTCTCCGCATTGATACCTCATCTTCTCTGCGGTCGAAAATACGCTCGAAATATTCCAAAACTCGAGATGCGGAGAGAGTCGTACGAATTGCGACCCGGGTTCGCAGATTCCTCGAGTTATTCCCTGTCGGCGATGAGATCCGGAACCTCATGCCGCGCGCGTGCTCATCCAGGTCCTCTCAGGACATGAGAACACCCGGGTGAGCAGTACGACGGCACGGAGCTCCTTCCGTGGAAAGTTCCGCGCCGGGGAATTGAGATGTACATATATTTGAAGCGATTGATGATTCCTATTTCATTCGTCGAAGACTTCCATTGCGGCAGAGCACTACTGACAGGAATGCGGTGGGTGCGTCTCGGAGTGCATTCATCCGAGCTCGAGGTCATCCACAGCACCTTGCTCCGGTCATTGCTTCCGAGAACGGAGTCCTGGGAATAATTTCTCGGATGATCACCTCTCCCGCTCTTGTATACATTCTCGATCGATGCCGAGCTCGAGCTCAGTTGATTATCCCTTCTCGGAACTCGAATCACTGCTCAGAATGCGTATCCTGGGGTTTGAGAGTGAGTTCGGCAGGACGAATGGATTCTTGAAAGTTAGTTGTCGGAGAGAGAGACGTCCGGGGGTCGGGAACGTGATCAAACGAATGCTTGTCGTTTGAATTGGCTACATCGAACTGGCTTGTTGGCGAGCGGACAGAGAGACGGACGGGCGGGTCGTTCGATGGGTCGTGTGCTGCGGGGAGACCAGGAGAGCTTACTTAGAGCGTGAACGAGACGCCAACTACCGCGCTCAGTCAGTTCAAGTCACACAGAGACCGAAGTCAAACGCTTTGTTGCTGACGCTGATGGATGGCTCGAGGGGAGTTCTGCTGCCTCAACGGCCGCTTCTACCCTTACCGCGGTTGAGAAGGCGGTTTCAGATGTGGACAGAAAACAAGGGAATACAGAGCGACAAGGGATCCGACTCGAACTCTACGTCCACACCAAATCAACGCTCCACTTCCCGGCCAGCTGAGACCAACGATCATGTTCACCGGGTCAAACTTTTTCGCTTGCCCCGCTTGCCGAGTGGGCACACACGGTGTGCTCCTCTCCATAAAACCCGAATCTGGTCGGATGAATCTGTCCCAGGTGATCAATGCGATCATCGCTAGGGATGACCGCATTGATATTTTCGCGGAAAATAATGGGAAAATTCCTTCCGACGTGCTGCTCTCGATTATTCAGCCCCTGCAACTGGGGATTTCGAACCGCTATCGCTTGGGGATGACAGCCGAAAGGTTGACTCCGCAAGCATCGGAGGGACGACTTCGAGAGACATTCGCGTATTCCGATGAATATTTTCGCCGAGCCGCAATGTCGCCGTCATTGCGTGCGCTAATGGCGTCGGAGCATCTGAGAGCCGCCAGCTTAGAAGTTCAAATCCGATTTGAACGACGACAGCACGACGTCGACGCCGCGGTCATAGCCTCGGGCAGCTGCCAGAGCTCGGGAATCATCTGTCGTTCCCTAATTCCCCGACCCCCGATTCCCCGCTTAACCCTTTTTTTTCGCTTACATGCGGAACAAGCCAGGCTGCAGCTATTCATTCACGCACGAATTTGAGTTACGAAGCCTCGACTCCAAGCTCGACGGGAACCTGTTCCAGCTCCGAGAGAACTTTTCCTCACGAACCTGGAAGAAAATGAATTTCAGGCGGAAAAATAATTATTATACATAGAATATATATTATACGTATATTTCGGTTTCAAGAAAGTCGAATTTATTCCTGTGAGAGAATGAATGATTACTCACCCAGATGTCAAGCTGAGTTCCTTCATTGAGGAATGTATCCCTCAGGGTATTCATTTCACTTCGAGACGAGTGCCGTCCCTATTTAGCGTTCACTCCTCAATTTGACGGTCGTCCCTCCATCAAAGATGCAACTTTGATCCCTCTCGGATATGACCATATGTTCGTTGGGATCGCTAGGCTTTTTGGGCTTGGCAATTGCCGGAGTAAGACTGTCGGTGGGCCTGTCTGTTCGACTGATCGCCCGCCCGTCCGCCTTCCTCCGAGCTCCCCTCCATAGTCCACCCTAGTATTAAGTAACATTCCGTGTCGGCATTAGTCGACCATCCGTGGGACAGGCAGGCTGGGTGAACAGTGGTCAGAGCAAGGAGGGATTGTCAGGGGAGGCTTGCTGGACGATGGCTCAGGTAATGAAACAGAGAGAGGACCTCAATGATGGACATTTTCGCCCTCCATCGAGTTGTGGTCCTTCTTGAAGTGAAAGCATCGAGCAGCTCTCTGACAGACCAGGCCGGCGAATGAGGAAACATGTTCTGGGATATCACCGGAGAAAAATCGTTGACCGAGAGTGGCGTCTCAGGGATGGTACCATTGCTTGTGGAAGGTTCCCTGTGTGGATGTAGAAAAAGACCGGATCTCCCGAATCAGCTGCATGACTCCGTCCAGGCTCCAGCTTCGCAGAAATCGGTATGCATCACGATATAAAGCCAGCTCAAGGACTGACCGAAATTCCCCAATGTTAAATTCCATTGCAGTTCGCAATCTGATCGAGGAGCTGCATGGGTTTCCGAACCCGTCTTCCGACGATCGCAGCGCTCGGAACCGTGGATAGAAGTCTCGGGGCATCAGTTTTGTTTTTGCGGAATTTCGTCTCTTTTTAGGTCATCCTCCGAATCTCCAAATTACCGCCTCACCGATGAATTCTCGGAATGTCGGCTAACCATCCTCGCGCTCGTTGGTCACAGCGACTCGGGGGGCTCTTCTATCAATAATGTTGCAGGTCATTTCGTATTCATAGAAAGGCAGAGCCAAGCGAATGGAATTCAAACCACTTTTCTCTCCGACTGTCTCTGCGGCGACGAGCACGTTCTCGTTCCCTCCAAGTCCCCATCTACGACCGAGCGGTCCGCCCCTGTAAGCTCCGTGGTGGCCCTCACAAAAACCCTCGCGGCCCCCGAGGATCCCCTCTGGATATAGATTCCCTGAAATTTCTTCGTCGTTCCCTCTCGGGTCGACAGCCGGACCACAATAGTCAGCACACGACGACGTTAGGGAAAGCACTTTGGAAGAAATATGATGCGTTCCGCAAAATCGGCATTTCAGCGAAAGCTGGTCACGGCCCCCAGATGCTCCTCGCGAACGAGATCGTAGGATGAGAATGCTCAAAGTGTTTCGACCGAAGTCATTCTAGTATCGGACGAAACTTCCGTCTATCATTAGTTCGATGAAGCCAACGTCTGATAAGCAAATGGGACTCTAGCACATCAACCCTCGCGGACATGTTAATGGGAACAGGTTTCCGACAGATATGTGGTCCCGAAAACTGGGCGCTCCAAGGAGCATCATGCTACGACCGAAGGATAAAGAACATCAGGGTGGGGCGGTAGCGTTCGCGATCTTACCGAAATAGTTTTTCTCGGGAAGAAAAATCAAGTTCACCGGTAAGTGGCTTCGTTTTTCGCTGCAGAGCGCACATTTCTTGGATAGGCGAAGGGGTTTGTAAGAGAATCGTGTTCTCGGCGGATGGGAGACGATCCTCGGGAAAGCGGAAGATGGAAGGGAAATGTATGTTTCCGAAGGTGCGACGCGCGAGGTCTTTGCGGAGGTGCTCGACCTGGCAGTGAGGAAGTTTCACCCGTCGGAACACTTAGTAACAGAGAGGAATTGGGTGGAGAAGATAGATGGGGAAACGGTTGACGCTTCTGTAATCGATTGGCGGGGTTCGTCTCTGTCGAAATCGGATGGTTTTCCGGACTCGCTTGGTACCGGTCATCGAGAAAGATCGCAATCGCCAATCCTGGAATGCTTGTATCACAACGCGAGTCGGTGATGCCTCCGGCATGGAACTCTGGAACAGTGGGGGATCATAAATCAAATTCTAAAGGTGGCTACGTTGCTTTTTCTTGCAGCAACGCGACCTACTCCGTAAAGTCAGCTCTGAAGTCACGTCATTCGGTCCACGAATATAATGACTTTTCTTGTGAATAGCGTTCACGTACGTTCAATTTGGAAAGTTGCTCAAAAGAGGTGCGTGCCGAGTCTTTCGGCCGGTCTGACGCTATGGGTCGAAAACCTTATCACTTCTGAGCAGAGTCTGGCTTGACGTCCCCGCTCGCAGGACATCGGAATCCACGGTCTGACTAGCACCGATCCTGTAGAACGAGCGAAACATGCTGTAGAGCTTCTGATGCGACCCAATCTCGTGTCGGCTACGTTGAGAAGATTTTCGAATTGACTCGACCTATCCAAAGAAGTGTCAATCGGGAAAACATCTTACCTTCGCAGAAGACTTCGGGATCATTCCTACGGCGGAGGCGTGCAATTACTTCCGGATATTTCAAAGTTCCTTGCGAAGATGGAGCCCCAGGGGAATGAATCGACGAGATCAAGGGTCTCCGGCCGAACGAGCTCCACAGTCCCTGAAGTCCCACAGATAACGAACCTCTCGTGTAACGAGCTTTCCGTATAACGAACCTCATGCATAGCGAACCTCGCGTATAACGAACCGCGCGTAAGACGAACCTCGCGTATAACGAACCCCGCGTATTTGAGAAATTCCGCGCGTGAGACGAGCTTCGTATATAATAGTGGGGACAGCAATGCCATCGGGCCTCCCGTTCACTATCGGAATCAAATCGCGGAGTTTCAAGCGGATTTCTTGACGTTGATTTCTCGAGCCATCGATTTCGATTTTCACAGATCATCTTATTCGGCGATCTCCGTTTTATTTTCTTGACCTCGGTCGCTGCTGGATCGCGTACGGTGCTTTATCGAGGTGCACGTTCTCTGGAAGAATGTCGATGCAAGAAAATCGATGTCTATGCACGACTTCACTGTTCACTGAGCGAGAGCTTCGCCGCGGAGTGAGTTGATCCATACCTTAGACCGACATGCAGCTTTGAATCATCGGTGCTATTAAGTAGGTAGATAGGTGTAGTATTAAGTAGGTAGATAGGTAGGTCGGTAGGTAGGTTTAGGTAGTAGAAAAAATCAGAAATCGACACGAATTTACCTAAGCCGCTTCTCACGCTTTCCCACGGAGCCCACAAAGATGATTCTTCCAGTGCGACGACGAAGCGCATTCTTTGTGGTCAAATAGGTGGAAAGTGTTCGCAGTCTGTGGTGGTCATCCTTGCAGGATCGGCTTCACTTCGAAAATGAAAACAACCATAGTCTCTTATACGTCTCAACGTATATTAGAAGCCAACGAGTTTGATAAAGTCCACGGACAGGCAGCAACTTTGCTCAGATTCAGCATCTCAAAAAGCATGCCGACGAGTGTGGGCCAACCAGTCCCCGAAGATTACGTCGAAAAGATAGAGTCGTTCCGGAAATTCTACTCCGAAGTAAGCGACAACATCGATTTGACAAACATCGGCAATTTCGACGAGGTACCAGTGCCCTTCGATATAGTCACTGGACGAACCGTCGCACCAAAAGGTTCAGACAGCGTGAAAATCGACTCCACCGGTAACGAAAAGATCAACATCACGGTAGTACTGTGTGTAACAGCCGCTGGGGAAAAACTGCCTCCAATGCTCATTTTCAGAAAAAAACTAGGTAGTTCCTGGAGAAGACTTTCCGTCTGGTGTCGTAGTCAAGGCGAACCAGAAAGGCTGGATGAATGAATCGGTTATGATTGAATGGCTGAACGAAGTGTGGAGAGGACGACGCTTTGCTCATCCCAACCCGAGCAAATCATTGCTGATCATGGACTCAGCCCGCTGTCACTTGCCGGATCGAGTTATGACAGAATTGGACAAGCATTCTAAGGTTGCCGTCATTCCAGGAGGTTTGACTTAATTCAGTCAGCCCCTGGACTTGAGTGCCAACAAGGTTTTTTAAGACAACCTAAGAAAGTTATGGGAAGAATGGATGTCGGCCGAGGAAAATGCCTCGTATACTAAAGCAGGACGTCGGAGGCGGATGAGTTACGCGAAGATTGCCGAAGTCGTCGCCAAGGCCTTTGAAGCGGTGTCGGTGGAAGCGGTTGTGAACGGCTTCATTAAGGGGCTCGATCCGAATGCTCAACTCTCTCCTACGGCGAACGATCGAGCAGATCAAGTGTTAGACCATGGTGAATTCGAACACAATGATAGCGTTTCCGGCATTCCTCGTAGATACAGAATCCATTTGAGGAGGTGTCCGATAAATAAATCTGTTCGACCTCTCGGCGAACTTTCTGGCGACTCCGGCGACTTCTTGAAGCTTGAGATCATCGACATCATTATGCGGATAGAAATTATTGCTCCCGAACGAGTTATGGAGAATCTTCTCTATATACGAAGTTTTTCACTCGCGGGGTTCTTTATACGTGGGGTTCTCTGTGCGCAAGGTTCGTTATACACGAAGTTCTTCACAAGCGAGGTTCGTTATACACGAGGCTCGTTATACGCGAGGTTCGTTATACGCGAGGTTCGTTATACGCGAGGATCGTTATCCGCGAGGATCGTTATTCGCGAGGTTCGTTATACGCGAGGTTTGTTATATGTACGTGAGGTTCGTTATACGAAATCTGAAGTTCGTTATACGCGGGACTAGAGGGTGTATCGCCCCTCTCGGGTTATGCAGACTTTCGGGCCATCTCCGCAAGGAAGCCGTACCGTAAATCAGGCCGTCGCTCGCGCGCATGATTTTCGTAGCGCCGCGTTTGTGCGACTCCGCCTCATCTTTCTCATCTAGTTCTCGTTGACTGATTAAGCATTCGTTCCCGTTCGCCGGTCCACCTCGTTGACTGATCCTCGGAGAGACCGAGTTATCGGTGGTTGGTCCGCCGATTGGACTGCTCCCGCCTCCTCCGGCAGAGAAGATGGTGCTCTTTGATGGGTGAAGGCCACAAAGCAAGGATTACCTCACGAAGCTCGATTAGTTTTGACAAGAGAGGAAGCCACGTTCGCTGAGGGCTGAATTGGAAACCACGAGCGAAAAGGAAGCCATTGTTGTCCTGCCTCGCTGGCAAACTCTGTCGCTTCCTTCGGCGAATCGTTTTCTAGATTGTAAATCGGACAGACATTCCGCATTTAATGGAACGATGCTAACGTATGCTCACTTTCAGTAGAGTGATTTAGGAAGTCCTTGTATGAGTCCGCAGCGTTCAGATTACGCAATATGGATATAGTATTTGAGATATTGCCGAGGGTCCGGTGTCTTCTCCATCCCACGGTGGGTCTTCTCGTCAGTGTGCTGTGAGTGTCATTTCACGAGGAGTACTTTCGCGGGACTTCGAACGTGTTGTCTCTGAGCATCGCATCGATGCGAACGAATGGGACCCCACACAGGGATTAGTCCCCGCGCTTAATCGCGCACGGCACAAGCTGATGCAATCTAGATGCATGGAGCTCGACGAGAGCTACCATTTTGTGATAATCAGAGGAACACAACTGCTACGGATTTCGAGATCCACCGATCTCGAAGCTCCCAGTAAAATCCTGGGAGGCTCAGTTCACGCCCTGAAAGAGGAGCCGGAGCCTCGGTAGGTCGGTCGATTCTCTGGGATCCCACATCTCCGGGACTTCCTCGACGCATCGAATTGTGTTTTTGAGTCTCCGAGCGTTCTGAAAAGTCTGGAAAATTTCGTCTCCATGGAATTCCGCCCCGAAGAGGCAGGAACATGGCGAATGTGGTTCCTTCCATCGGAGCCTCTCCCTGGATCTCGCAGAGTGAATGTCCAAGATCATGTCCAGAGAATCGTAGGGATATATTACCTGTAACCGCATCAGGGATGGACACCTCCGATTCGAGAGCTCAAAAACCTGCTCTCGATGAACAATGAAATATCTTCGCCGGGAGCATGGGATGGGAATCTAGAAAAAAGCCGCTTGCCATTTCTGCCGCAGCGAATGCTTCAGCCGCATAAAAAGGCTCTGCAATGTTCGTAGATGGATCATTACGAAAATTAATGACTCGGTGTTATTAATCAAAGCAGCTACAACGCACGTTGTGTCGGTAGCTGTGGCTGTAGTCTTTGCCTGCCGCCTGAAACGTCCGCCATCCAGCCTCGCATGATGTGCATTGGGATAGCTAGAAGAGCCCCCGGCTGCGGGGGCGCTCTCCTTCCTCAATCGCTCGGGAAAACAGCGAACGTTCTCGGGAACAGCGGCCGGGGAAAATGTCTCAACATTTGTCACGGGGCACGGAATCGACAACTGTGTATTTACAGACCGTAGTTGTTTCCTGCGGAGCACTTCAGCCAATTCGAATGGCAGACTGCTCTACTTTACGACTCCGAGTCGAGGAATATTTTGTCCCGAAACCATTCGACGTCGGCGTCGGCTCAAGTCTCGAGGAAAACTGCGTCATGCTACACGCCGAGAATACGGCTCAGACTCTTGAGCGCGGAAATTTCTGCGAGTCCCGGTACGAAGGCGGCCCTTAGGCGAGTCAGATACGCGAGAGAATACTATCTGGAGCCTCTCGTATAACAACCAGGTCTTATTGTGGATCCTCTCAATAATTTGAGGAAGTTGGTGGAGTTTTCCCGAGTCCCTGCATGGGGCGCAAGAGTCTCGTCTTCTCAATGTGTTCTACTCGCGATGTTCCTGCTCAAGATAAGCATCAGTATACGGGCAGTTGGCCTCTCAGAGGAGTCAGCAAACATTCATCAGCCGTTCGAAAGCACGCAGAGCCAAACGCGGAAAACCCGAAGCCACAAAAGCGGTCGACCAGCTTTTGGCCCTTTCAACAGGCGGGGCCGAATTTGCTGAATGACTTTTTGGGGCTCGTCGCAGAGGGTCGGATTCCAACCCCGATGGCACGGGAACCGGCAGCCTAGCTCGCAGGCAAGCGAGGCTGTCCTCGAGTGATGCTCGTTATCTGGACGTGACCTGCCATAGCCCCCCCCCCCGCGTGTGTTGTTCCTGAGCGAAGCGAGTGGGTGGAATGAGGGAGGCTCTTCGCGCTGGGTAAACAGCAGTAGCGAGAAGGCACCACTCAGTGGAGAGGTGCCATGATTTCGCTGCTTTCTCCTCAAAGATTAACAACCGACTTAACTAGCGCATCGACAACGGTCGCGTCGAGACTGCTTCCCAAACAGAAGCGAATCTGAATATTTCTTCTCCTGCGCCGCCGCGGGTACGTCTCGACCCCGCGCCCATTTCCAGGCAGAATCTGAGTTCCTACCGATCACGTGTAACTGCGAGACAATGTCTGGTCGACGAAGACTCCGAAGAAATTCTCGCCCCCATGCGTGATCGGTGACAATATTTGCGAAGAAGCGCTCACTCACGGTCATCGAACGCTTCCCAAGAGCTTTCGGTGAAGCTTCGCGGTGGAGTAGGCAAAGGCCGGTCCAGGCGGTCACTTGATCCTGACTAAGTGCGGAGCGCCTATCTCGATTGAGCAAGCGATCCACCGAACCTATCCGAGGTACGGGGGGTGATCAACACTAAACGATTTCCGTCCAAAGGGCAATTACCGTCGAATACGGCACGGCGGCGTTATGCCCTTGGTGGGACAGACGGAGCGACGCACCTTTTTTTTAGGGGGAACATTATGCTCAATTAGGCGGCTGCACTCCTGACATTTCCCTCCCCGAAGAAGCGATTGAGTCAAGGTCGCCTTCTGGCTTGCCGTCGTCCGATCGGAGCTCGTAGACTAGTCCGAAGTATAAATGTCTCGAATAACCTGTACGTTTACGGAGCGTGGAGGCTAGACGGGTCGGAAACGAGGTCAGGTTTCGTTTTTGCCGCACTCCTGAATAGAACTGTTTCGTGTGTCCAATGCCTCAGATATGCTCGCCATGCAATGCCACCTGTCCCGTACGCTCGCGGAACCGGTTTACCTTCCCGGCATCACAGATCAAGTTTTCATTCCTCGGGGCATACGACCAAGTCCCGTGACTCGTCGTGGGGCTCTAAGGGCACGAACAGCAATTCCTTGGTGTGGGACAATAAAAGGCAACTCTCGTATTTGAAGCCCGCTCGTCCCCTTCCTCCCAAACAGTCGAATGCCACGGATTCCCAGCGAGGGCTGCGGCGGACCAGACGGGCGCCCGGAGTGCCGATCTCCCTCCAAGAAGTTAGCGAGAAGCGTGTTGTGGCGTTTCGCTCTTGGCTGCGTCCTCTTTCGCTTCGTTCGTTCGTTCGTTCGTCCGTTTGTTCATTCGTGCACTCGTTCCCGACCGGCTCGCCGACTTCTGAGTCGCAACTTCAAATTGCACTTTGCATTAATTATTGACGCACTCTCTTTCCTGTCTATGGGGAGACCGGGCGGGCGGGCAAGCGAGCGAGCGACCGCATCATTAAGCCTCACCATAAGAATCCCATCAACTGCAGACAGCGGTAAGAGATTCGAATAGAATCCATACACGCACTGGCTGACTGACTGACTGACTGACTCACCGGCGAGAATGTCAAGTGCATACGAACCCTCAGCCTAAGAGACAGGGAGTCGAGAGAATCGAAAAATCGAAATCCTCAATTTAGCATACCCCCATGAGTGGCATGTCCTCACATGGTACCTCTCGCATTTGGCTATCTCCGCGCGTATCTATCGATCCTGTTTCGGAAACTGCTGAATCGATCGATGCCATCAAAAGTCGCTCAGAACCGTCGCAATACACAATCGTACAGAGAATATTCTCCGCTCGCGGTGATTGTATTTTGCAAGAAAAGGGAACCCTCAAGCTCCGCCGAACTCGCGAACAGAGAAACACGACAAAGACTCCAACGGAGTAAAATCAGCAAACAAAGGCATGTTAGGAAAGCTCCGACAAATCCCAGGGAGGGGTCGCAGCAGCAGCGGCAGCAGCAGCAGGTTAAAAGACTGGTTTCGTGTGCTCATTCATATTAGGATTTGGTCTCTTCCTGCGAACTCCCACATGAAGACGACGTCGACCACGAGGCCGTTTCCAAGTTGACTCAATGGGCCCCTTATGCAAATCTAATCCTTCCCGTTCGCGATTCCATAGAGTGGGGAGTTGATCCGGATTCTGTGCCCCGGATGAGGAGAAGCCGCGACCACCACTGACATGACGCGCAGAGAAAGATGGTGGACCCGGAGGACCCTGATTAGTCATTTCGCTCGGTCAGGTAAGAACAAGCTCAAAGACCCACTTCGGGCCCAGAGCAATCAGCCGTAGCCGACATCCCCATGGTGCAGTCATCGAATCGGAAGTAGAGAACGCTCGCTCGAAATTCGAAACCGAGAGTGCCGTGACGCGGTGATTCTAATTTTCCGGAGCATCGCCGATCATTTCTAGAACAGTTCACGTAAATTCGAGCCTCCTGCCACCTTTATAGTAAATTAATAGGAGCCGAACAAGGGAAGGGAGCGTTGAGTTCCCTCGCTAACGGTAGCCTCCGTCGATGTTCATGCTTTTTTCCTTGTCACCGTCGTTTACCGGGACGAGCGAGAGGTCAACGCGGTGCTCCGAATGGCCTACGGAAACAAATGGATCGCCCTCAGCTCAATTAAGAGCTTTCCGAGCCCCACAATCGACCATTTTTCATTGAAAGCTCCTCAGTCACGAAGCATCTAACAATCCGGTTCTTTCCTCTTCGCTCCAACCTCGTCACACAGTCAAGCTGCGCATTCACTTGACCTGACGATCGGGGTTCTTGGGGAACTCTTCACAATGGACATGCTCGTTCCCACGAGAGACATTCAGCGACAGTGACTCGGCGTCGGAGAATTCAGGATGAAAGAGCGCCTCGGGGACGAAAGGGAACCGATGGAATCGAGGGATTTCCGCGCTACCGCCACAGACCACCGGATCATTGCTCATCACTCGTTGGTTGTACATATATCCAGAAGTGGTCGCCGACGTCATCGCGCAAGGAGCCTAATGATGTCTACGAGGCTCTCGAGGGTTCTCATCAAGCAACTGTTAATGAGAACCAGCATGGGAGTGTTAGCGGCGACAACTGCGACGGTGACGCAGAGCGTGGCGTCGATGGTTGTCGCAGGCCGAAGTTCTCCGACGGAGTTTGGCTCTCTCACTCGTGCGGAGGCTCCCAAAAAGAGGGACACGGTCGATACCGGCTCCCATACGCCACGCGGAGCGCTGACACCAGTTGGACGATGACGACGGCGATGAGGAGCAGCGCGTAGATCCGTTTATTCGCATATAATGTCCCGGCCCGGGCTGATCGACAACTTCATCAGAAGCCTCGGCACCGAGGCGATATAGCAGATAAAAGAGCGGGTTTTCCACGTAAGTCTACTGCTTTCTCTATCAAGATTGATTGGCTACTTGAGAGAAGGCCTATCCAGTAGTCGGGCGAGATCGGACGACGTGGACCGGGTTTGAGGCTGTGGAGCTGGAGTGGCGCGTTCGGTCTTGTGTCTTTTTCAAGATGTTCCCCCGCGAAGGCTTAAAAGAAGAACTCCTCTCACAACCCACCTCGGCAGTGTCTCTAATCCCTTTCAGTCATTGGCTTCGGAACCCTCTCTATCGAACATCAAACGACCCCGCTATCGTCGTCGCTCTCTAATGAAATCACAGCAGTTCGTTCGAACCGGAATAGGCTTAGTGTTGACTACGACATCGGAGAAAGAGAAGCTGGAGGAAGTCTGAGCCCCACGCGATCGCTTTCGCCGCTTAGCCATGGTCAAAGGATCGAACGTAGTGTTCGCGGCTCGGACGTTGGAACTTCCTCGACACCACACAACCCTCGAGGGGCCTTTGAATATCGAGATGGCAGCCCGATATGGACGTTACCCCACAGCTGCAAGCCTTCCACCGGCTGAGCAAGGGGAGCGTTCGGTCGGTCGAATGGTTCGGGAACAATGGAACCTTCACCGCTGCGTTTACCACTTTCAGCACCGTCACCACTCGTGCTACGACGACCGCGGTTAGGGTTTTCGCCGGGCGATCACTGTCGATGATACGATCGGGGCGTCGATAAAGGGGATTCAAAGTGCCGACCTCCCTCTACAGAGGACAGCGGGGAGGCTTCTCCGACGGGGCTTCGCGCAAAGATGCCCGGAAGGGTCGATTGGCGAAGGAGATGGGGGTTGACCGTCGCCGACTGCGCTCGCACCCCGAAGGCTACAATGGCGCTATCTAAGAACCCCTCAATTATTCGACCAGTTGACATTGATTTATCTCGGCTGACAAATGTCTAAGTGCTGAACGACTCGCGAGCACAAACGCTCGACTTCTATCCGTAGAGCAGACACGGGCCCTTTGGAGATTTAAAGAATAGGTCTCGCCAATGAGCTCTTTCGGAGCCGGGCTTCAGATTCCCGAAATCTACGGAGAGGTGCGCGGGGATTTCAGATAGCGGCGATTGGACCCATGGGATTGTCGGTGAGTGCAGCTTCGTTGATATCTATGGGAGCGTACATCAGACTCACCGTGGCGATTGACAGGGACAGTGGCTCCTTTCCTCACTAGTCACCTCTGTGCTTCGTGTTCGATTTTTGCCCTTCGCCTTGGGCCAACTCCTCGGGGACGTAACAGCACTCTCAATTATTTCTCCTGATATCACGTCTGCTTCAGGTATTCCGATTCTCGGCTCGCTTCAATCGCTCGCTCAAGTGAAATTCACGGGGCGGCTGAGAGCTCCGATGGACTTTCAGGCGGAACGTATAGGTACTTGAAGTTTTTGCCCCGTCTATCCTCTGACTGTATCTCAGTATCCTTGTTGTTCCAGCTCCCGGGAACCCGAAGCTGTCGATCACCAAGGGGGTGTAAGATCTCCGGTCGGCTGGGGGGGAACCTTTCTCTCCCCAGGAGTCTCTCGTCATCAAACTCCGCTCTGACGAGGCTTCTCATACGGGGGTAAAGCGACTGCCCGGATAAGGAAGAGTCAGGGAAAAAAGGAAGAATCAATGGCTGCGTCCCAATCCACCGCCGAGCCAGAACTATCGGAAAGCACCCGTCAGCAGCCTGACCGGTTCCCACTTTTCGTTTCCAGCCGGGCTTGCTGCGAGCTCGGCCTGCTTTCTCGGATCGGAACGTCGGAATGGTAAGAGCGTCAACTCCACTTTCTGGAGGAAGTCGAATCAAGGAAGCTCTGAAACGTTTGACGCCGATTTATCGGTTCGGTCATGCTGAACGCGCGGTCCCCAGACTCGACGCGTGCTCGTCTACTCCCAAACACACCCGGGGTGGACTATGGGCTCGCGAAGGCCCGAAAGCCTATTTTGCCATGATACCGTTCGCGGACTCCGGGAATACAGACGATTGGAAGGGGACTCCCTGGGAGCCGTGTGAAGTGTAGACTACCACTGCTTCAAGTTGGCGACTGAGGTCAAGCAGTTTCATCCAGGCCTGCTTTGAATCACCATCGACGCGGAACTGAGATATCACCACTCGAATAAAGATTCTTTGGGCAAGAGGTGGTTCTCTCGACTTTTATTCCGATTGCGTCAGAACAGAGGGTGTGTTGAGCCTGACCGAATCCTTCATTTCTGAGGCCTAGTCTCGACCCGCGAGATTCGCTCGAGAGAGCCCCGGCGGAATTTCCGGATTTTTCTCAGTGTTCGTCTTCATCCTCCTCTCGGACGGCACCGCATAACAAGCGGCTCAGACTCCGACGAAGCCGACCGGCTGATTCGCTCCCTTGAGGGGAAAAAGCTCTCGGCCGTCGGCGAGCTGAGCGAAGAGCTCGGCGAGGAGCTAGCATTATACTCCTTGTCGACCGTCTATATCTCCCGCTGCTCTCACTACTCCTCCTCGGAGTCGAAACCTCCTCCGCAATTCCCCCTTCTCGCTTCCAGTTCTTCTTCCCCTTCAAGGTGCCGTTAATTGGAGCAGGTAGGAGAAGCTGCGGCGGCTTCGGAGGGACTCGTTTATAGCTTTTGGGGCTCCGCTAGGCTATTCGTTTCTCTTTGTCTTCTTTCACAGCTTTTGTTTTGCTTCCGTCTTCTCCGCCACTTCCGCCTTATCTCCCACCTTCAACAAGCTGTCCAGCCGCTGGCTGAAGTCGCTGGACGTCCTCCTGGAGAGCTGGATGATACGCATTTCATGGCGTCCGTTTTTCAGAGGTGAAGGAAAAGGCTTTGCGGCTCATTACCGCATTGTTGATTCCTTTGCTCGTTGCGGAATGCAGCGAGTCGGAGACGGTGCAGCGAGAGACTTACGGGCGAATCTCCGGCATGCTCGGGTCTGCTGGCGCCGCACACAGCGGTTTCTTCGCACCACCGGTCGACTCGGTTGTCCGGGCAACTCAAACCCCAGAACCGTGGTCGGCCGGAGGTCATAGCTCACCCTCAACGAAAACGGACCTTAACGCAGACCAGACGCATTACAAATCCCCCATTCTGGCCTCCGGCGTTCGTTCGCAGTCAAGGTCTCCCAACAGCGCTTCTTGCAAACATTAATTTCGGTGAGCGCGACCCTTTCCCCGGAACGCCTCTCAAATTGTCCATCCGCGGCTCTCCTTCTGCCAAACCGAAATTGCACTCGTGTCTGGACGCGTATTCGGGCGTATAGCTCCCGTTCGGCCTCGAACGCGCCTCTGCGATGCCGCTCGAAGAGAGGATAGCTGCACGGATGTTTCGTGGCCTCCCCTCGATTCTGTCTCGAGCATCTCCGATTCTGTCTCTTCGAGCTGCTGTCGATTCCGAAGGGAATGCAGTGCGAGATGGATTGGTCGATCTCGGGGGCGACGCTGCTCCAATGTCTAGATTGAATCCACTCAAATCCGACTCGAGCCGCCGCTTGCATCGGTGACGACATTTGAGGGAAATTGAAAAATTGTCGGAACATCTCTCGTTAGACGGATCTCGAGAGTCTCCGATCCAGATCTTGAAGCCCCCAGAGGGTGCGTCGAATTCTATCGGTGATTGCAAGCTTATCGGCAAAGGGGGGGGGTGGGGATTGGCTGAAAGCCGACAGGAAAACGCGATGCTTCAAAGAAAGTTATCACTGTCATTTTCGTATTTATTATCATTCCACTCCATAAGAAATAACATAAGGTGTCTCTCGTGAGGATTGTGTAGAAGTTCACGACGACAAGATCGGACAGTTCGCTATTCCGGCCCTCAACCAGCTAAACACTCGGGGCATCCGGAACGAAAACCTGCCTGGTCTTTTGTCTTCTTCGCACGCTACAATTTCACCTTCGTCAGTATTCTGATTCGATTCCACGTCAACGAGCTTCCGCTGCATCGTTGATCAACGAGTTCCTGCGAGAATTTCCCGCGGATTCGAATCTCCATCGATCGTATTATTAGTTCGTCATTCCACTCCCGAGACCGATTTATCGCATCAAATCCGATTCTGCCCGATTCGTAAGTTCGGATGTCGGAGTGTCTCTTATTGAAGCCATTCGTCAGTGATTGGACACACGACTTACAAAATCCACCTTACTAGGAGTGATCGAACCGCGGGCACGCAGGTTCTGCTAGGGTAATTGCACATCCGGCTTCCAAGTTGCTACTCTGCAATTCTCTCATTTGCCATCCGCGCACGATGGTCACGGGGAGTTTACTTGTGAGAAAATTAAAAGTCGGAATTTCCGAAACTCGCGCTCATCCACGGACAGTTCTCGTAGAGGTTATCTACCACGGCGTCGTTCAACCTGGATCTGGCCGTATCGATAGATAGATAGATATTTTTATGTATAATTATATTTACAAAGGCCGACGGTGGCACCTCGACTCGCGTCGAGAGAAATCCACCGCGATTTGATTAAACATCAAACATCGGGTTGATCAATTTACACGATTCCCCCAGAATTTCGAAATTCAATGGTCGGAGAATGCGAGAAGACAAGGGGTTTCGAACCTTTGGTCTGACAACCGTTGCATTCGATTCTTACGGTGGACTTCTTCGCAGTAAGATAGGTACCGGGAAGGGACTCACGAGGGGGAGCGAGCGGATCGCGCGAAAAGCATGAATTTCTCTGATTCTCCTATGAATGATGAAGTCCGCCCACGGGAACAGACGATCGAGTCCTGATCAAGGACGTCAGTACAAAAAAAACTGATTCCGGAAAGCTCGGCACGGATTCCACAGAAGAAAAAAGTTCTGATTTGGTTAACATCGTCGATGTCATTTGTTGTTCACTGATGCGCTCAATGGAGCCTCGTGTTATCGCATTTATTGCTTGCAAACACACGGGCGACCTGCTCTACCTGTACTGCCTTGTAATAGGTAATGGTGTCTTTTCCTCTTGCTCTCTTCCCTTTTGAAGACTCCGAAGGATACACGAATGCTGGGTGTTCACCGAAATTTCATCTGATTCGGACCTCTTCGACGCCGTGAATTCTCTCTCGCACGGGTGTCCGAATCAAACGAATCCCGGAACTAGAAGGAGCCAATGATCATGATTCCTTTCTGCGACTATAGTCCCGGAAGCGAGGAGAGAAACGCTCACGCTACCTAGTTGTCTAATCCGATTGTGGTGTGTTGCTCTCCGAAACATCGTATCCGTAATTATTATTATTATTATTATATAATATAATTCGTGTTCCTCCAAATTGGGTACAAGCAGTCCAAAGTATCTTTATATCCATCAAGCATCGAGGCTCAACAATAAAAGTTGTCGCAGTGGTCAGATATGCTTCGTACTTTGTTCCGGTTCATAAGGACCGTTCTTAGGGCTTCGTTCGGATGTTTTTCTCCTCTACGGGTTCTTCTTTACATTGACTATCGCATCGTCCGGGTCGAGTTCTCTTCCGACGCAGTCCTCCGCGGCTCCCTTCCCAATTTCTCTCTCTATCTAATCCGACGGTTCTTCTTTTGTACAGATATTCGAGGAGTTGCTCCGTGCTTCAGTTGCCCCTTGTCCTCGCGAAGCCCTACAGCGACGGTTCGACCACCACTCCGACGAATCGAATCGAAGCGAACTTCAGCAAGAGCTTCTCCAATCGTCGATGAAGTGACGCAGTCGATGGAGAGCGAGCGCAGGACAGAAGGGAGGAGCTGTTGACGATGTTTTGATCACACGGAACAATCCACCGAAGGACGTCGATGATGGAAACGCCACCGGAGACTCCCGACCTCGGGCGTCGGGACCGCGGGAGTTGCTTATCAGTTCAGTCGGTCGCTCCTCCGCTCGATCGACACATCCCGACCTTAAGGACTTCTGACCCAGACGAGTAGACGAGGATGAACAACATTTCCGATTTCGCAGTTGACCGTCCGTGTTTTGCCATTGATAACGAACACGGCTTCGTTGGCTGAGGTGACCATATAAGTGCCGAATATTCCCGCACTCGCTATGGGTCGTCGAGAGTTGCCCCATTCAGACGAACGAGGATCTATTGCGCGACCTATACCAGTGATCATTTCGACCTTGCCGTCTTGAAGGTTAACGAGAAGAATATCTTCCTTGTTCGAGGATGACGCATACAGATCATACGAGTGGGACGTCCTCGATGAGAAGAATGTCAGGTCAGCGATGCGTAGTGTCGTCTTCACGTCGAACAAGAAGTGCAGACCTGCGAACCAGAAGAGTTCCACTTGATGAAACGTGCGCGTCCCGACCCTAACAACCTCTCAACGATCCGAGCACGCGCTGATCGCTGCTCCGACCGAGGGAAAGGCCGAGCCGGACTGGGATTCCCGGCGATTCCCACGCCCTCCCACCCGACGTCGGAATCGTGTCTACAACCCACCTGAATCAGTTACGGCCTGTACAACGATGGTGATATCGTTAGAAGAATTTTTCTCCTTGTCTGATGGCGAGTGCAGGGTCACGACGTATTGCGAGTCGGGCGAAACATGGGGTTTGCCGAGAAGAGTCGCTTTGAACGATACAACCTCGTCGGTCAGGTAGTCGAGCACTAGCTGCCCGTTGGCGGACCCGGTGTCGGGGTCCATGCATGAGACGACGATGAAGCCACCTGGGAAATAAGCGCAGCCAAGCTAAGTGAACCTGACTCACCACCATAAGGGAAAAGCCATAACAGTTCGTTACTCCGTTGACTGCGAGACGTTTGTTAGAGCGGCGACGACGGTGGCAGTGGCGTCAACGTGGACTGCGAGAAAGCAATCCGGCGGCTCGTTGTCGCCGTCACCGACCACTGGTCCTTTCACTGTCGCCACTTCGGCCAACGAAAGGAGGCAACAACTGGAGGAATATAAATGGAATCAAGGTCCTCCCCGTTCTTTTACGAACACAAAAAACTCTTCGAGCCGCAACAGAGGGCAGCCCTAATCTCTCGCTCGACAGGACTAGATGCGGTCGGAGGGACGGACGGTGGTTCGACCGACCGCCCGGTCGGACTGCTTGGAAAATCGGATCCCAGGATCACACGGTCGCGCGGGCCGTGATGCAGCCTCTGGTGGTTTTGGTGGCGGTGCGTACGCCGCATGTCAACTTAAACGACAGCTGCCACTAGCTGTCGCTCGCGTGGGCTCCGCAACAACACTGGAAGCGATGGCGGCCGCTTCTGCCGCTCCAGCTACAACAACGCGAACGTCAAATGCGGGAGTGAAAAAAACTCTAACGAGAGAGAATGGGAACTGTTGGGAGAGGAATCGGCATTCGCTATTCTCGTCGCGTCAATTCGCGCCTCGTCCGTCCGAAGGTCGTCGCTGTCGACTGCGTCTCGAGCCGACAGACTTCAGACAGGAAAGCGACTCCAGAAGTGAGAAAAGAAGAGAGCAGCGCTTCGAAGGATATTCGCGAGCCTAATGGAATTCTTCACGGTCTCCAGGCGACTTGGGCTCACGGTACTCGATCGATACGTGGGATCGTACGATATACGTACAACGGCGGGAAATTAAGAAAATCGAGAGATTTCTTCGCATCAGCTGTTGAGCGGACCTCGTTCCTGACGGCCGGGTCGCGAGCTAGCTACGAGGTCGAGGTGCCGCCTCACCACAACATGCAAGCAATACCGGCATATCCTACTCACCGAGAGCAGCGAAGTCTGCCCCGATCGGGTGGCAGGTGATGTTGGCAAACTCGATTGTTTTCACGTATTTCATCGCTCGCAGATCCATCTTGGACAGGCCATTCTGACCCGAGTGGACGACGTATCCATACTTCCATGGGAAGCCGAGGTCAGACGTTGAGGGTATGAACAGAGAGCTCACGAGGTCGAAGTGGCCGTCGACAGGCTCTGGATGGACGGTGTGGTGTTTCTTCTTCTGCGATGCGTCCCGAATAATTTGTATCGTTTTCGTTCCTCGGTCCACGGGTCCTCGCCAGCAGAGAACCCACAGCTGATCGAGATGGGGGACGTAGTAGAGCTCCACTGGGAATTTATCGGTGACCACAACCTGCAAACCGGAAAGCATCGGAGTGAAAAACTTTTCCAAGCCACGAAGCGAACTATTGCCGCTCTCTCTCTCTGTTCCGTGAGAGGAATTCCGACGATTCCGTCTCTAGGGACGGAGTTGACCTCCAACAAAGTCTGACCAGCCGAGCGACCGTTCATTCATAGCTGTTCCGCATTCGACCCGCTCCCGAAATATGCGTAGATGTTCGGTTCAGCGAGCTGACCGAACAGTCGGCTGACGAAATGCCTGAATCCGTCCATGGGAGTCTGGGGTGCGGGAGCCTGCATACAGGCACGCTTCCACTCTTATCTTACTCCCAGAACACTCGACTTGCCGGAGACAGCCAGATGCCTGGCTACGGAGCAAATGACAACAAGCTGCAATGAGGAGACGGCTGCGGGCGGGGTAGGGAACATGCAAATGAGAATGGTCGACTGGCCAGGGCCCCAGCACATCTACCGAAGCCACACCAACAACAACTGCAGCAGTGTTGATGTTGTGCTCCACCACATCGCTCTCTTCGGGCGTTTCTGCCTCTCCTGTACGGGCCAGATAAGAGATAAGGCACGCGCAGACTACTTTGCCTGCAAACGACAAGCGACGACGACGACAAGGGCAGAAGCAACAACGATGAGTGCCGGAGCAACAACAACAACAACACTGAGCTGCAGATGTGCGCAATGGTGATGCAGAAGGCGAACGGGTCGTACTGCTAAATGAACGGCTTGCAGCTGTTTCTGGTGCTGCTGCAACTAAGTGTTCCATCGGCACGGTTCGTCGTACATCGAGATCAACGAGCAGACGCGCATACTGCTCGTTGAACGCAAAGCGAGCAGCTGACTATGCTCCTGATGAGCGAAGAAAAACACACAGCACGCAGATAAAGACTAGCGGAGATACTCACGTCGACGACGACCATTTGCACGCGCGAAATGACGAGAACCCGTCCTTTGGTCGGCTGCGAGACGTAAACGTAGCGATCGGCAACGTTGATAGCCCGGCCCCACGAGCAAGGATGTCCTCGTTCGGCGCAAAGGTTCTCCTGAGTACCGGGGATTATGTCGACTGACTGGACTTGGTGATAAAGACGGCAGTTGTCAGGATCGTAGACGGATATGCCCCAGTCGTGGAAGGCGAAGAAACGTCTCTCTTCCGCAGGTGGAGCTGTTGACGAATTGCCTCGTCACTCAAGGATCTTCTCGATTGAGCACTCGCTCCTAATACAATTCCCAGCATCCTCCTGATTCCTCCCAATACCGGACTCTCGCTTCGAACGGAGAATGGAATTCGCTCAAACTCACTCGGTGCGGGCTCGTCCTGGACGACGAGCGATGAGATGTCCCTCGAAGAGCCGGCTGGGCTCGATGCCACGCACATGTAAGCACCGGTGTCCGAATACGTAATTTTGCTGACCATCAGCGCGGTGCCGTTACCGACGATCGTATACTTATCGGCAAGCATCTTTAGATCCTCGTCGTTCTTCAGCCATTTGACTTTGGGAACCGGTACCCCGGTGACGTGACACTCCATCTCGGCGAGCTCGCCCGGCGCACGCGACTGAATGCGGGGTATTACGTGGACCTCAGGTAGCGCTGAAATAGCACGGATTCAGCCCGTCAGTTATTCGTCGACGTCGCCGCCGCGGCGACAATTTGTCTTGCGAGCGTCAATCTCCTCCCTCTCGGCCGCTATGAGTAAGCTGCTACTCACTGTGGATGTGGAGCACGTGCGTCTGTACGATGTTCAAATTCTTCTGAGCATGACAAGTGTAGTTTCCGGAGTGAACAAGCTGTACGTTTGTCAAGTAGAGCGATCCATCAACGAAAACCTGTAGGGCGAGACAAGAGGATCCGATAAATCACGATTCCGGCAGAAGCATCCAGACGTGCTACGACGGCAACCTTGCTCCCCGTGAATGCTCAATGAGGCTGAATATGATGCATTCATAGTTAATCTCGTAATGCTCCGTAGTCTCGTTCAACCAGATGGGATCGATCGAGTTTCGTAGATTTCCACTCTCAACGATAAGCTGCTGAAAGCCCCAGTGACCACCCACCTTGATCTCTTCTTCGTTCAGAGCGTTGAGATCGAAACCGTTTCTCCGCCATACGATGGGAGGTGGGGGAGATCCGGTGACATCGCATTTGATTTCGACGTTGTCACCCACCCGCGCCTGAACGATGGCCACTTCCAACTTCTTCTCGAGCGAAACCATCTGAACGCCTGCGAAGCATTTCCTCTTGTCAGTCCGGATAGGCCCCGCATCTCAGGTTACTAATGACACCTACTAGAAAACTGGTACCCTTGCGCAAACCGGTCATTAGAGCGGGAAACTTGCCGCTCCCAGCGCGCCCGCCTGCTCGCTCGCTCGTTCGTTCGTTCGGGGAGACGGTCGGATGACTGGCTGTTCGAGTGCAATTAAACCACCAAGAGGTCTAAGCTCGCCAGTGAAATTCCGCTCGACTGAATCATCGTCGTCGTCAGCGCTGGATCCCCGCGCCCGGATATCGCGACTGTTGCCCCGCATCGTCCATACCATCCTAGAGGATTTTACGGACGCAGGCAGAGGACGTTAGCTCGGTGGGAGGCGACGCGACGGAGAAGGACCGAGTGGGGGTGGGAAAAAGCACCAAGTTGTTCGTCAATGGCCGTCTTTTCGACAATCGAATCCCCATCATCGCCGTAGCATAGATGTCTCCCCGGCGAACGGGCGGACACCCATCCATTCTCCCACACACCACCCGCTCGTTCCATCGTCTCATCTTCCAACTACCCGCTGCCGTCATTCGCGCCCAATATTTGAATACAGCAGAAAAGCAGAGGGGGCGGCGACACCGAAGCCAACGACGACGAATCAAGCCTTCGAGGAACAAAGGCATCGTCGACCAACGATGGAAGACCGAACAATCGCTCGACATCAGGACCAGACTCCCCTCCAGATATTAGGTGAGAAGCGCGCAGAGGCTGCTGTTGCCGTTCGGCGAGGCCGACGGTGCGAGTTTGTTGTTGAGAGTTAATGGAAGTTCAGATTACGTCAAAGCAAATCAATGAAAGTGTGTGTGCCGTTGGCTGGCGACTTCGGGAGCCGTCGTCGTCGTCACAGGAAACGAGGAAATGTGCCGAGGGGAAATTCTCAAAGGAGGAAAGAGCTCGGTCCGCGAACTCCAGCGGGGACGACGACGACGGCAGAAAGGCGACGGGAGAGAAACTTTGAGTGGGGAAATAAAAAGGAGCGAAGAACAAACATTTTGATCCGGTTTCTCCGTCAACAAGAAACTCACTGTCGAGTTTGTTGAAGGCTCCGTAGAACTCGGCCACTGAGAGTTTGCCATCTTTGTCCACATCGTCGAATAGCAGCATGTCGGCTAAGATGCAAGCTTGCGATAATTGAGACATTTTGTCATCTTCCGAAGCTTTCCACAACTCTTCGCCTTGCAGATAGTTGTCGGCGTTGGTGTCGTAGTGTGCGAACATCGAGGCCATCAACGAGTCCGAACCTGCAACAATTAGGATCCGAGTTTAGAATTCGGGCGGCACCCCGTCGTGTCCTCGTCGGTGTTAATCCGAGTCGAGCGCCAAATCGCTCGAGCTCATTACGATTCGCGGTCGCTGGTAATCGACTCCGGCACGGCGGGACAGAGTCTCCACGTGGCTTACCTCCAAGTCTTTTGACTTCACCGTTCTTCGAATAGAACAGCAGGAGGTTCTCTTTCATGAAATCGTAATCTTGCTGACAGCATTCTTGATCTTCGAGGGATCCCGACTCCGGCTCCATTCCTTCTTCCGCGGAAACCTCCAATGCTGCAAAATGCAAAATCGAAATTTGATTCAATATCGGGACCGGGTGACTGCTGAACAGGAGGGAAGACTACGTCCGCATTCCCCCTCTTGAAGATTGCGGGTTCGTGTGAATATACTCACAATCCTTCGTCGTTGTGCTCCGGGACGTTGAAGTGGACGACGTGGTACTGCTGACCTCGACCCAGGCCAAGTCTGAGTCCACCCGAGGTTTCTTCTTGAACTGTTTCTTCGAAAAATCTTTTTTCGAACACAGTCCTTTGTGGTCGACCTGTAGATCCGAGTTCGAGAGACAGGCCGCTTTCCGAAGCTCGCAGCGGTTCTGGTAGTACCTCCCGTCAGATCCACAAATCATTTTCTTCTTCCTCGGACATTTCCTTTGACAGACGCACTGGGCTTCGTTAGCCTCAGTGACAATGCAGTCTTTCCATCGACCGCAGTCTTTGCTCTCGCAAGGATCATCTGCTGGCAAGGAAATGATGGCGGGTAAGAAACTCGTTTCAAAGTTGTTAAGGCAGAAAAAATTAAGAGTCTCTCATGAGTCTCGCGGAGCCGGCTGCCTAGTCGGGTTTCTCAATTATTTTTCTCGTCCGGAAACCTAGAGCTAGCCCACGGCATCGATGAGCCGGGAAAGAATCATTCCATCGCTGATGACATCGAGCGAGGAAATGACAAGCGTAGCAACAGACGGAGCAGGGACATCTGGTTAAATAATAATCAACGGAACTCTACCAAGCTGTCAAAGTCAGGTGACACGCACACAAATTAACAAAAGAACGAACAGCGTAGGACTGCCAGTCCCGGGAGCAGTCGGCCGAAATCAGCTCCGACACCGCCGCCGTAGAGTCCCGTCAGGAAAAAACAAATCATGCCAATCAAGTCTCGGAGAACTGGTTACCGGAAGAGTCTCGACTGTGCGAACCAGATAGTCTCCATGAACGAGCAATGTTCTATTCCAGAGACTGGTCCGAGATTCGGGGAGGTATTTTCCCCGAGACCGATTCGAGCGGAATGTGGAGGAATTCCTACCTTGTGCAGATGCTTCATCTTCGTCAGCTTGTTCTTCAAGCTCGTTCGGGAAATCTTTCGACATCTCCTCCGGGTTGTCTTCATCACTCCGTTCCCCATCTCTAATATGTCGCGACTGCAAGGAACATTGACGATCAATCAGTGAACGATTGCGATTTTTGATTACAAGCTAAGATCTTCTAGAACAATTTAGAAGCATGGATCTTCTGTGAGAAGTTGATTTATTGCGGGATACTCCGGGATTCCGTGAGCTCCATTCGTACAGTCTCTCCCGCTTCAGATCCGCGCTTTCATGCGCTCTTTGTTTTATGAGCTAAGTACAAATAACGGCTGTTATCTGCTACCACCGCTGCTGTCTACTCGTTGGCTTCTCCCAGTGAAGTTTATACTTGCTCCGTGCCGAGCGTACCATCGTAAAGCCGCTGCCGTCTTCGGTGGCGGCCGACTCCCCGAGTCGGCGAGCCGCTGTCTTCCATATCCCCGTAGGGGCCCCGACGGAGGCCATCCCAATTTCCCCTCAGGCGGATACTATAAAGTGAGTCTGCCGACAGCCGAGCCTGCAGCAGCGTCGGGATTCTCGATCCACCAGGCGCGAGTTCTATCTTCTTTCTATGTGAAAGTCTAGATCCGAAACTCGCGCTCTTTGTCACTGCCGATGAGATGCCATCTTCCTCTCAATCATCGTACGGATCGACCACTGTCCGCGTTTCTTTGGATCACGGAATTCGGTGATCCCATTGAGCAGCCACAGAGTCCGTATGTGCGCTCGCTCGGCAAGTCCGCTGTCCGGAAGAAATGCGAGAGGAAAGAGGTCTCAACAAGCCACCAAGGGAGCCCCCTGTGCGGAGTGAATTCCCCCGGTCGTCAGAACTATCGACGACCAGTTGAAGCCGAAATCAGAGCCACGGAGCAAAGCGGAGAGAGAAAAAGAGGGCGACGAGATGAGAAGGCGTCAGGGAGACCAAAGCCGATTTTATCTTCCTTACTGCAGCTCCCTGTTTGGAACGAAAGCTGAAGGGAGACTGCCGACGAGCTCAACGGTGAGTTCAACGCCAAGTCCAACGGAGAGTCCAAAAGCCGGCCGACGTGCCTCGAATCAAAGCCTGACAGACGGCACACGGACCGCCGCACAGAGGAACGGACAGACAAAGAAAAGAAGGAGACCATCTGAGAATCAAGGAACAACATCTGCTCTCCAGCGTCGAAATCTGAAAACCCATAGCCATCAACTTTCTTCATTTCGAAACCCATAAAGTCTGAAATCGCATCATACGCTCAGCTCCCAACACACGAAACATGTCCACCTGTGCGCCGAATTAGAGTCGGGGTCCGCATCATCATTTGGAAAAGTGTATCACACCCTGATCAGAAAAGGGAAAAAATCTACAGGCAAGAACCACATCGATTGGAAGCTCTCAACGATGAGGGGATTCTCCTCCCCATGACACTCGAACTTTGCCTTCTGACAACTTTCCCACAGGGAATCACGAATATATTTTTGGAAATCCTGCGACGCACATCGGAACCCGACGGAGTACGAGAAGGAACGAGATTCGGGATCAGAAATCCGAGAAAAATCCGACGGTATTCCTCCCTCAGCGCAGAGGAGTCAGCGCGTCGGGAATGATGAGCGAAATTCTATCCTGATCGATAAAGGGTCTAATGCCGCATTGCATGCGACACCGAGCGATGGAATCGTCTCCGGTGAGTCCCCCAGCATAGTTTTGAAAACTCCGGCTACGAGAACGTCATGCACGTTGTATGTGTTCGCAACTTGGTGAGCGATCATGGCGGTGTAGCTCACGAACTTTCATACGGGCACAACATCATGATGAGACTAGACGATGATCTCGTATTCGCTTGGTCTCCTTTCTCAGTTGGCTTCACTCGGGAAGGGTTTGTCGTTTCGTAGAAAAGCTCGCTTCGTGTGAAAGCTCTTCATAAATGTCAGCGACCCGTCGCCGGTCGGCCAAGAGGAACCTAGCGCGCTACCGCTGTCTGCTCGGGTCGTGGAAGGAGGAAAGAAACGACACGAGAGTCACTACGCAGGCCAGGCGGTAAACTCTTCCTCGGCGCAGGGTGCAGCGGACTGAAGCAAGATACCACTTCAAGTTTCCCAGGAGCGGAGCTATGGGGAAACCCCCAGGAGGGAAAAGGGAGAGGTAGCCACATCAGCCCCGCGTCGTTGAAAACCGACTGAAGGCAGGGAAACCAACACGGTTTGTTCGGTCGGGAATGGGTTGTGTGTTTCCGTCGGCTCTTCCGCGGGGTGGGGTGAACACAGAAGCCCGCCACCGAATGAGAATTCCCTTTGCGCACCGCGCAGAGAAATTACTCGATCAGAGAAATGAGCGTTAGGGTTCCGTTAGAACGCAACCCCGACACGGAATGTTATGAGGGGATGAGAGGCGCCGAAGGATCTAGAGGCAGAGGAGGAGCAGCAACGAGAGAGTCGGGCAGGGAAGAGAGCGCGACAGGCATCGGGACGGCTCTCACAGAGGTGGCTGGAGAGACGACATGTTGTAGATTATCGAGCCACGTTTCAATGGGTCAGTTACCACCGGGTCATGATGGCCTACGGTATCCATTGGGAATTCAGCTCGAGGCCTTTCTCGCCAAACCACAGCGATGCTTGGAATTCGCCCCGCGTCATTCTTCCAGTCGATTTCCGAAGTTCAACACCTCGCTCTGCTCGCTCGCTGCGATGCATCAAATTCCACCGGAAACCATCTCGGAGAGCCGAGCGTTAGAATCGACCTTTCCGTTCCTCTTGAACGCGAAAAGCGTGGGGTCCATCACTAAGATACGCAGGTCATACGGAATGGTCTGTCAAAGTCCTTCCCGTGGATCTATTTCAGTCGCTCGGACACGTATACCTGAATTTCGGAATGCGCCCGTAGTGAGACTGGCCTCTTATGCTTTTTGAGCGCCCGAAACCTACTCCTCTGTAAGAGCCTGTTCCCCGATGAGGTAGAATATTCACGGCATCATCGGAGAGGTGCAGTACCTGCTCCTCGTTTATATCCGTGGAGCTCCTCTAGGCTCGTCTATGGTGCCCAAGTAAACTTAACATCGGCGTAATTCTTGCGATAAAGTATATCTATATAGTATAATTCAAATACTTACTCTCGCACTGACGGCGACCGTCCCTAACAGTAATAGGAACAGGAGTGAGGATAGACGCCACCTCATCCTGGAAGGAGAAAAGAAAACATCTTAGATCCATGACGTCCCGGCTCATTCGCATGCAAAACTTGATTTAGTGACGATTCTCCAACATCCCAATCGCAGCCTCGGAACAAAAGGAGCTCCGTGGAAGAAACTCCTCTTGTGATCAGTACTGCTCTCAAATGCCACCACATGGCAGGCTCAACGTTGTCACGCGCAACAAGCTCCGAGCAGGGATACCCGTCGAAGCCTCATGCGGATTCGCGTCGAGTCTGTCGGAGGGGATTGTTTATACCCGGCTTCCCATTCGATTCTTCTCTGTGGTTCATCGATCTTCGTCAAAATTTGCCTCTACCCCTGGACTTATCTTTCGGGAAGAGTCTGCGTACCAGTGCACGTTTCGCGACGTGCGCCGTCCCGTCGAAACAAATTCCTACGGGAACGACGTGGGACTGGGATCAAATCAGACGAGGTACCCGGAACTTCATACCAATTTTGTTCAGTACGTTCAGATGGAGTGCAATGCGACTGCCCTCCGCGATCAGGTGTTTTACTTACTAGATGGAGGATTCCCGGTAGAAGCTTCGGGAGCCCTCGGGGGCGAGAGTCTTGGCAGTGTTCCTTTCTCGGTCAGTAAAGTGCGTTGACAGAGGGCGTGGGTTTCTCTATCAACGGGATCACTCTGGAAAAGCGTGATTCGCCGTCGATTGCAGGAAAAATAAAGCGAGACTTCCACAGCAGCGGACAAAAACACGCTTATCGGTGATCAAGTCGGAAGATAGGGATGAGAAAAAGCAGGAAGAGATTGTTCATTGTTTCTTCCGCAGCCCCGCAGGGCGAAAGTTCCCATTCTAAGGAGCTCTTCCTATCTCGTTTTCCGTCTCTCTTCCTGAGTTCGATCGACAAGTCCACAAAAAAGAGCTGTCTCTCCCCTCCAACCCTGCTGCTGGCACCATCGGCCCGTTGCACTTATGGCCTCACTTTTTTTCTATCGGCCCAGCTCCCTAGATCATCAGCCATCCAACAGGAGGCGATTCAATCGTCCTCGAGCGCGTTAAGGAAACCTCGCCCTAATTCGATGCCAGTCTCCGTTCCGATCACCTGTAGTCGACGTTCCGAGCAAGAGAGTCAGAAAGGCCGTGCCCGTGGAACATACAGTATTGCCGCTTCCACGCTCTAGAGGAGCACTCGTTTAGAAGGGAAGCAAGGCAAAGCGATTCGATGTCGGAAGCATTAACGCCGTAAGCGGGAGGTCGTTGAGAACTGCAGAAGATTGTTGTCCCCGACGTACGATTGGACTTGAACGTCGATCGAGCGACAGGGGATAAAACTGAAACAAGCGGAGAAGTGGCTGTCGCTGATGCTCTTTCAGACATAGATGAGAGCCTGGTTCAACAATGGAGTCTCACCAGGGTCGGCATTCTTCGAGCGACGCTGTTCCCGGCTGCTCCGGGCAGAAATGGCGAGTTCATCTTCCTCCGATTGATGAAAGGACATCGGAGATGATGTCGCTCAGAGAGAGATCTCTTCTTGCTTTCAAGTCCAATGATAGCAAGACGAGGTTTTCTCGAAGCCCCTCCGTCGCCGTTCCTTCTCTCGCTCCTTCTCCACCTCATTCTCCAACTCGTTTGTCAAAAACCACCATTTGAGCCCCGGCGGTGTGTTCTCCGAGTTCCTTCCATTGGCCCTCTATTTCCCGCCGCGGCAAGTCTGGTGTTTTCCACTCTGCTCCGTCGAAGCGGCGGCCGTCATCGTTTCTAGGCAACATTCGTATCGAAATAAAATCGTTCGAACGTTCTCTCGAAGAGATTTCCGAATTTTAAACGAATTCTCAGATACCCTGTGCGTAGCACTCGAATTCCTCTCCAACGTTGGATTGGAACGTTCGGCGTATTTTTGAAGCGCAAACAAACCCTCCACGGAATCGCTGATCCAAGTGTGAGGAGACGAGCCGAGTCGCAGGGCGCCGACCGTTGAGACTGTGCATACATGGATGCTCGCCCCCGACGGGAACGATAGGGGGAACGCTAATGCAAAGGTCTTTTGAAGATTGCTGAGACATTGTTGAGCCATCTTGCTCGAGAGGAGCGAACAACGGAAGCGTGAATAAATGAAGGTACAGTCCTGGCATCAGGCGTCAGGGAGGGACGATAGGGACCGGCGACGGATTGAGAAAAGAAAAGAACGCCGCCCCGCGTGAATGCCATCGAATAGAAGGAGTGCCTGATACCTGTTCATGCGCCGAGTTCCCAGATCTCTAAGAAGAAAAGTCGGATTCTGTCAAGCGCAAAGCTCAACTCGTGTTGCAGACTTCCGCCGTTTCAAAAGCACCTCGTTAAACTCGGCGACTACGTAGCGATCGTTTCCAGCAATTAAACGACGTGGAAACAGCCCATGCCTCGTCCGTCGCAGGAGCTCGAAAGACTTCTCCCGAATTTATGATCATGTAAGGACGTTGCAACGACCTCATATGCCTACAATGAATGGAGTCAACGACAGACAGCTTCCAAGAACGTGAGCGAGTTCCGAGCAGCACAGCCAGAGCACTTCAGAGTCCGTGAGAGCATTTCGACGCACTCAGGGAGAGCCGAAGTAGAACCCTAGGAAATTCGTTGGAGTGCCCGGGCGAGGTCCCTCGCCGCGCTCGCCGCAGCTCATTGCGATGGGAAGTGGCGGGAAGTTTGATGAATGAAACCATTTACTCGACATGCTTTTCAGACGGACATAACATATGGCCTGTTGGCTGACTTCTTCTACACATAGACGACTATCGGGGTTCGGGTGTAATCCCGCTCCGCCCGCCCGAATGCCACCCCACCTCGTTCTTCTCGAACGGGGGGCTCTCACTACGCGAGGAAGATCTATGAGATTGAGGTCCACTTCACTCAAGGGGAGCCGGTCCCGAGTCTTGACCCCGGTCGGCTGGCAATGCGACCAAGCGCCTTTTACGATGTAGGTACGCGCCAATTTGAGTCGCGAGATTGATGAGACGGGTGCGAGGCCTTTCATCAAAGTCGACCGCCCGCCTGCCTGCGCGCTCGGCCAGCCGAGTCAACAACAAGCCAAGCCAATCGGCCTGGCCACTTTTGTCCGAGATCCCACCGCTGCTGATAAGTGAGTCCCGCGCTCTCGGTGGCCGCTGTTGCCAGAGTCGAAGGTAGAAGCATGATGAAAAAGACTCGGATTCGACAAGTCGATCAGGGAGCCGCGACTCCGAACGTTGTGGAGGGATCGTCGAAGGATGATTCCGATTGAGGAAGAAGAAATTACTCTTGGCTGCTCTCGATCCTCTTTCCGGTTAGTCATTCATGGGTTCGCCCATTCATTTATTCAGCAGTCAGTGTAGTTAGCTGGGGAGACGGAAGAACGAACGCTTCGAACCGCCGAGGACGTCATCAAACGGCTAGTGGATCGTGAACGAATGAAACTTGCCGAGGTTGGGAAGAATAAGAAAGGTCGAAGAAGACGATGACGAGAAATACTAATGAGACTACGGGGAGGAGAGAGAGGAGAACTTCAATTCATTAGAGACGAGTCGACATCATCGTCAGCGGGCACAACTGGCGGTGGAAGTGAAGTGAGCGCAGCGGGAGTTTCCTCTCTCAATAAGTGACTGTAGAGTACTACAGTGTGGGTGCGCGGGTGGGCAGTATGGAGTTAATTTCCTGGCACTAGAAACTCGACTCGAGACTTCATTGCCAAAAGATCTCGATTAACGTCGCGTCGAGTTATCGAGTGCGACACTGAGCGTAGGCGTCGCCGTCGCTGGGCCACCCTCCGAAACTGAGACGCTCCGCGAAATATTCAGTAGGTAGATAATGGAACCTTTCCTTCACGAATTCGCGATCGTCTGGTGGAAGGGTGTTCATCATTCCGAGCCAACGTCGTGTTCATGAGAGGCGGTGGAATGCGATCACGCAGAAGCTGAAGAGCGCGAAGTCCTACGAGAAATTACTAGCGAACGAGGGGAACGGGCTCGACAGAGACGCGGCAGGCAAACTTTCACTCCATTTGGCAAACATACGCTTCTGACTGCGCGGGCTGGCAGCACGAGCAGCGGGCGGAGAGGCCAAGCGTGAGCCATCAGTAGTCCTGCGAAACCGGGACTGCATGCTCGGACCGACACTGGGGATGGACTGCGGCTGAGAGGGTTCGACCAAGCGAGCTGGCGACATTCCCTGAGTGAGCAACGTCGCGACCGCTGACGTGGCTAGCGTGCAAACTAATCATATTAGTGAACTGTGCATCGATGACCGAGTCGGACTCCACGGACAATCGTATTACATGTTGTGGTCCGTGCCGGAGTCGTTGTCTGCGGAACGCTTCCCAAACGAATTCTCTCTCTCGAGTCACAAGCATGCAAATGCAGGAAAGCTCGAGGAACTATTCTTGGGCCATTCCGCGGAGGCTCTCTCATCGCGATGTAGAAAGGTAATAGACCTTCGGGACATCTACGGAGCTCCACAATTCTCGTCTTCATTCCTGACTGGATGGATATACTGGACGCGATCAGGGCACAGGCACTGCTCTGGAACCAGCCGCCCGCGTCGTGGGTGATTCTAACTGGCTCTTGGTCGGGGGGATTTTTCGATCAGCGTTGAACCTCCGCCAGACTGACAAGCGAGCGAGCGAGCAACATAAACAGCCTCATATCGATTTCAGATACTTGCGACGTCATTATTGAATCCCATTATGGCGTGATACGTCCCGATATCACATTCAGAGCTGATTCGGTGAGCGAGAATGTTCCGGCGGCGAAGTTTGGTGGTCAACGGATTCCTCGAGTAATGAGGGGAAGTAAGTGAATAGTGATGGAGTAATGAACAAAATAATAATGTGCGCCGCTTTTTTCAATCTCCGGGCAAATGAGACATTTGCTGATCGAACGAAGTCGTGATCAGACGTTCTCATATAATTCGCTCGAGGATTCAATCTCAAATACAAGACGGGGCTCGGGAAATGCGCGTCCTTAAATATTGGGAATACCAAAGGCGGCTATCGGTCTGGGTGCTTGTTTCTCAAGGCGGTACAGAGTCGGCAACCGCCGGAAATCAGAGCCTATCGAAGTCTTCCTCGTCTGTGTCGAATGAGGAGAAACGACTGCGCAAGGCTGTCCGCGAAAAGTTCTGTTCCCCGGAAATTCTTCCTCTCCACTTTTCCGAGTCACCCTCGAAGAAGGGTAGCGGGCAAAAAGCGGGACAGCTCCCTTATTTTGGCAGCAACAGTTTCTCTGAGCGATGAGCGGAACAACGCTCGCTAGACAGGGCCCATTGGGGGCTCTCCCTCCCGAGGTCTGACTCCGGCCCCAGATGGACCGGGGTCCTCCTCCCTCCCCTGAAAAACTGACGGGGCGAGCCCCGAATCGACTCCGCGCATCGCCCGTCAGCTTCCTCACCGCAGTGGCCGACGGACTCGCGTGCTCATCAGTATAATGAATTGCAATTTATATTAAGCAAGCCACTGGGTGGGAGTGGGGAGGAGCGGGGTAAGGGGGAAAGAAATGGTAGTTGTGGCCAGCTAGTGGCGGCTTGAGAGCGCCCACCCTCCATGCGAGTTACTTGGGCGCTCCTGGCATCTGGTGTCAGTCTCGGCGACGGCGGAACAGCGATCGCAATGCTGTCGCTTGGATGAGAAGATCTCATTTTAAACGCAATGCGCAGAAAGGGTGAGTAGACGAAACAAACAGCGACAAGCAAGAGAGTGGACGATGACATTCTTGTCGTGCCGCGTCGAGGACAGACCGACGAACAGGCGGATTGAATGGAGGACATGCTCGTGCATTTTCGGGAACTACGCTCGGAATGACGAACCATTGGAGGAGGATACAATTTATCATACATATTACTCGTAGTTGGAGTCCGTCAGTCAGCATAGTGAAGAGGATCTGCGTGGCAGATCCGGTTCGGGTCGGGTCCAGAAAGCTAGGCCCTATTTTTGTAATGTCTCCCCCTCCCCTCAATCCCCTCGCTCCTTCTCCCCTTTCCCCGCCCCCCTCGCTTATCAACATGCTTGCCGTAGACTTCCAGTTGATGGCGGGTCGTTGAATATCTGACGAGGTACGTTAACGGAATCTCTCGAATCTCTGCCGCTCACGTCTAAAGCACATGTATAGTGATGGGATCATTTTTCCTCCGTCGAATAGGCGCTTGTTCGCAGCCGGCCACTGGGATGATGAGCCGGTGTTTGTAGCGCCCATGATGTCGCTACGTGGAAGAGGACTCGAGCTGAGTCACTCGCGACTTCCGTGAATGTCCCTAACGATACGACCCGTCGTTAGCTGAGCATACTACAATACTTTCGAAACCATTCACCACAACGCTGCTGCGTTCCGTGACCCCATACGACATTACACACTCAACGCCTTGCATTACTCAGAGGGAATTAGACAAACGTGACACTCCGCGGACTCGGTCCGAGAGCCCCGGCAGCTCTGTCAGCGATCGTCGGCATGGCCTCGATAGAGCAACAAGCCCACGGTCGGCCCAGCATGAGGCTTTCGACACCGATAGCAATATTCGTAGCGATCAACGAAATGAGAACCCTTACGCGTGACACATCAAGGAGGCCGATCAATCCAGGAGTACCTGTGGTACGTTTAGGCTATGCGGCAATCCGACAGTATCAGATTTCACGACGGCCGAGTCTCGTGTGACGCTGTCATCGATTGTCTAACGACCCCCGTTACCGCCTCCCTCATCTGTAAGCTCTCTGCACGAAATATGTACATGAGGACTTCCATCACCGAGCGTGGGGACGAGGAAACATGTCTGCTGCGATGTAGGTCATGTAGGGAGCGATGCCGAAAATTGAGTGTCGGGAGTCGTTCCAAATCTTCACAGGGAACAATGGTCGAGGCCCATCACGAAGGGAAAGACAATCGTGTTCGATATATAAGGGATATTTCGCGTGTGACGCATTCGTTTTCTGGGTATCATTCTCGATCGTTGCCGGTCGTTCCGCTTCCTCGTGGAGCGAAACCGAAATTCGAATTATTGAGTAGGTTGTACCCTGCTGCTGGACCTTGTTCAACGACTGCCGTAGAGACTATACCTGCTATGTAGCTCCCTTTCGGATGGCTACTGGCGAGGGAGGACCCATCGTGAGTAAGTCGAGTTATCGATCGATCGCCTGTTCGTTGGAACGGACAAGAGAACGAGCTAACGATCGATGACTTGATTCTGTCGCGCGGGATCTCGCAAGCGACTGAAGAGAAATACAGCTATCCCTCCGTATTGCAGGCCGTAGCAGCAGCAGACGACCGCGAATGATGCCACCCGCTCGGAACGGACGACAGGACTTCCACAAAAGACGAGAAGCCAATAACTCTGATCCGTGCGGTGCGGCGATGCGGAGCGGCGCGGTAATACGAACGTGGACGATAACACGTCCTATAACGCGTTGTTTGTTGCTCCTTTGTTTCCTCATGCGCATGACCGACCTCCGCTCAATATGATAGCAGGTAATTTCGTTGATTCTCCGCTGTCTCTGTCCCCATTCGCCCATTCGTCCATCGCCATCGACTCGATCGGAGGATCCAATAAGCAAACCTGTGACATGCCCGAGCGGAACAGCTGCCGAAATTGAGAAGTTCCCCGTGGTAGAGCTTGCATCAGAATCTCATCCAATCAATGAGAATCCGGCGATCGGTCGTCGGCGGTCAATCAGTGTCTCGCGGTCAATGCGCTCCGAGACCTCGAGGACGAAGGCGCATCTTGTGGAACAATGGCGGAATCGGCTGGAGCACGTATGATCAGACCTCCGACGGCAGATGCGGCCGGCGGAAACGAAACAAGAGTCGAACAGCCGGCAAGACAACGAAGGACTTGGCGAGACATTGGAGGATCCTCGTCGAGTTTCTGAATCATCGGATTTCGCTATCCGCCTCGTAAACTTCTTCTCCCGCCCTCATCCCGACCATATTCTTCCGTTCGGAGACCAAGCGGTGCAATGGAAGGAGCGAGGAATGTGTCAAGGAACCTTACGAGAGAATTCGAAGATGGCTCCGGCTCCGGAGGCTTCTTCGAGCACGAGGATCTCGGGGAAAAATACTAGTGTACACGTAATGGCCTCCGAGAAAAGTGGAGAAGGTACCAGCATACAACGCTGGGCCCGCTAACAGTAGTGCGGGGAAGAGTCAGCAGACCGCGGTCGAAGAAAGTGCCCATTCCTTCAGACCGCTTATTCCTATGAGCTGAGACTCGCCGGTGGTTGAGCGGTCAGACGCGGAGTTGAGCGGGCGGGCGGGCAGGCAAGCCTTGCCCACCACTCGATGGTCAACGAGTCTTTGCACGCCATAACTCACTCGCCCGTTCGAATGGCTGGCGAGTTTGATGGCACGTTGTTTGTATAGTGATGGAAGCAGACGAGGCAGAGGAATAAAAGGGGAGGAGGTAAGGCGAATCCAGTCGGGGCGAACGCTCAGGTCGTTCGTTTCTCGAGGCGCGCAGATAAAAATAACCAAGTTCAATTTGCACGTCGCTCGTCGTTGCACTTCGAATCAAGAAGTGCAACTCGCACGTCTGCCAGGCACGATTTCAAACGCCGTTCGGCCCGCGATTCATCCTGCCAACTCAGCTACTTCTCAGCATATCCCCCGCAGCGGGCGCCTCCTCCACCAGCGCCTCTGTCCCGGCCGTTGATTGATTCAAGCAAAAACGTTCTTATCCATAAAGAATGAAGCGGTGCTACATCATTGAATATGAGTCTCCAGAAATAACATCTCCCGCCGACAGCTACCTATGCTTCTCCCTCATAATCAGTCGAAGGGATAAAAGTTCCACAAGATCGCGGTCATTACTCAAGGTCTCGAGTTCACGTCGACAGGGTCTCGTTCGACAGGAACGAACGGAGACGGCGAAGTTGATCCTGGAATTGGAATTATTCCTACGACGTCGTTCCTCCGTGGCCCCGTTTTCGAATATAAGCTCCACGATACGGCCAACGTCAGCAGATTCGCGACGTAGACGAGTACGAAATGAAAAGCGCTTCGGGGGTACGAACGACGACTTCTCTCCTCTATCGTTGAAAGTGCTGCTGCGTAAGCCAGACAAGTCCGTTCTTCCGTCGGCTCCTCGGCGCTCAGGAGTGCTCGCTGCCGAGTGGAGCTCGCTAGCTCCTCCTCTCTCTTAGTGGGGGTCTGATGGCGACGATGGCCCTTGAAACCAGTTGGTTTCTAGCAGGCGACGGCGGGCGGCGGCGCTGAGCGAGCCGCTGATTCGACGGGAGGAAAATAAAACAGTCTGCGTCCGAATAGTTGGACTCTTTTGCTCAAGAGAAAAGGCATGACACAGCCAACTGGGAGAACTGCGTTTGTAAGTTGGTCCGCTCACTGGCCGATCCTAGTTGGTAAGAGGGAGCGAGCGAATGGTCGAGACCTCACTCCACTCAGCCGAGAGGGGTAAACCAAGGAAAAGCACACATTACCTCCAGCTGGCGACACGGGTGGAACCGCTGGCTTGCGATGGAGCAATGTCGTCTTTCCTCCACTTTGCTCGCTCGCTCGGTTCCGTCCCAGTGGTGTTTTTTTTGGCGGTGGCGACACTCTGTTCCGGGTCCAGTCGCCGACTGTGCTTCCGTCGCACCAAATCGAAGAGTCTGCTTGTTGAAGATCGCTTCCGAAAAGTGAACACGCCCTCATGCGTTATCTTTCGCGAATGTTATTCTGGGGCTCTGCGTCTAAGGAGCTGATCGCGCACTCGGCTGGTCGGAACACGCTCTGCAAAGGTACGCCAGCTTTTCGGATCGGAAAGCTCCGAAATTTTCCACCAGATTACCATTTCCCTCTGGATTTTCGCTCGCTTTCCGCTCTCGTGCATGGCGTTCGGCAGCGGTGCGGGAGGAAAGGGAATGCGATCGCAAATGTCGAGAGTAATCGAGTGTTTTGGATTGAACCATAGATGTTGACCTTTCAAACGCGATTCGAAGTTTCACTCTCGATCGCTCGTATCGGACAGCGTCTCAATTTCCTCTTCCGACTGTGCCCAGCTTGCGGAGCCTGGCGCGCTTCGATTCATAGACCAGAAGGAGGGGGCATTGAAGAGCAAACACTTCGGCGGCTGTATTTATCCTTTCTGGAACTTAATCTCCGAACTGGAGCCACCGGTGAACTCGTTCGCAAAGACCTTTAATTGCCTGACCATGATCAGTCTCCTAGATCGGTGAGCGAGACAACCACTGACCTCATGGAGCTCACGCTCAAGGGGACGGAAGCTTCTGACCCCCGGGAGAGGAGGACCTTTTTCATCGAAAAATCGCAACCCACGCTTTTCCGTCAGTCGATGAAAGTTTCCTGTGAAACTTCGAGTTGAGTCGTGGTGAGTTCGAACCGCGGAATGCCCCGCGTCGGGCAAACCGTCAAAATATTGAGCAAATTGAATTCGGAGGGCTCGGGCGGCCGGGCAATTCTTGATTTGCGGCGACTCGAGCGAGCTAGCTTTCATTCGCATGGAGAGAATTCGAATACGGCTCCACGTTCCTCCCTCTCGCGTTTTGTGCGCCATCAATATTCTCCAAGGGGGCCGGGCGAGTTGCCGACCCGTTTTGTCCGTTGAGTCGGGATCCACTATGCTGAAAGCCCATTTTCGCTTTCCCGCCGCCTGTTGATGTATGATTGACTATAAATTACCGCCAATAAGCGAAATTGAATCCGCGAACAAGTGGAATGAGTCGAGGAGGGGGAGAGGGGCGTAATCGATGTAGGCCGAGGGGGAACCATGGAAGCCAAGGAAGAGCATCGAGTTGTCTATTCAACGAACCTCATGAGAATGAGAACTTACGACCAGGTTGGAGGTCTCGGTCGCGCATTGACTTCATTTCTACGACTGCTCTTGCTCTCGCCGGAATAGGCTTTGCTGTGCAGACTTCATCCCTCGGCGATCAAAGATTCAGACGGATCTAGCCGAGTTTCATGGTCGATATCCGAGGACTCGTTGGATTCACTCAAGTTGTTCGCTCGAGCTCATCGACAGCGCAGCGGTGCGAGGACTCGATCCCGGAGGAAGTTCGCACCGAGCGAAAAAACGAACTCCGGAAATTAATGGTTCAGCTCGAGGAGTCAGCAGAAGCGCACCATGTTGTTCCTGGACGCTCTTAGCCCTTATTGAGGGAATTTGTCCTGACAATTGTCCCCTCTCACCACCTCGATAGCGCAATACTCCTTAATGCCGACGCGAGCTCCAGAACACACGCTTCTTCGAGAGAGCCAACCCCGGTCGGCATCAGGGTCGTTGAAGGAAGCGACTAGGGTGGAATGAGGGGCAAGACAAACGAGCGAAGGACCGTCTGAGCGGACGAGCGGCCGAGCGACCGACTGGAGAAGCCGGAGCCGTACAATTTTTATGGCCGGCATGATGATTCTAAAACTTAAACCTAATTTAGTGAATTTCAGCCCTGAGAGGCATAACGCATGGCCTCATGGCGGCGTTCCTCATCAGCTGAGCGACGCAACCAGCCAGGCAAGCAAACGCGTGAGCGCCCAGAGAGAATATGTTGTCCCTCCGAAACTCCTCGGACAATCCCCCTCTCTGCACTCGTCATGTCCATATTGCGCTCGCTGTGTATGGGCCTCGGGGCATGTGAGCCATTAGCGAACGAATAAGCACACGGCCATCCGTGCCGCCGACCCACGCGGACAGCTCCGACAAAACCCACCGGCCGACCGGGGACCAGACACAACGTCATTTCCTAGAAGCCCCCTCTGTAATTTTCTCGATATCACGATCTGTTTGACGCTTCTCCTTCTCCGGAACGGATTCCCTCGAGCTCGCTCCAGACTCCGGGAGCTCAACGCGCTCCGATGTCGTCGCAAAAGGCAACTGGCGGCCGTAGAGTTCGACGCGACGCCCACTTTCCCGATGGAACTTTTAAGCTGGCTTCCCGTCATGGCCTTTCCTCCCAAGCAGCTCACCGGCTTTTCGGCTCCGACTTCAGCTGCGGCTCTCCCGCTTCCCTCTGGGTTCTCCCCTCCTGTTTTGGAATGATGGCGGGGGGGGGGAAACTTCCACCGTCTGGATTCAGAAGGCAGAAGAGAAGGAATGGTTGCATTTCTTATTGATGAGAAGATGATTGACGAGAATCGGGAGCATGAGTTGTCCGGAGGAGCCTTTCTCGACCCTGGGGACACTCGCGATTCGTGATCCCATCAGGTGGATGTGGATCGCGTCGAGCTTTCCAATCCAATTGATAGTTCAGGACCCGCAGCTCAAGAGGGAAACTCGTTGGAAGAGTTGACGGCAGGAAAGTTTGACTTCTCCTCGACTGAAGACGGGCCGGGATCAGACACACGAGCGACCGAGCGACCGACCGACAGGGGGGAAGCCGAGAACCTCTGCGGGTTAATGAACGCATGAGCTCGGAAGCCGAGCTACGCGCGACCGGGATGCTTTCGATTCGCCGATTTCGTTCGATGTCGCACACATTTAAATAATCCATCCCCGGCTCCCCCGACCCGCTCGCGTCTCCGCCGGCAGCGGGCGCACTTTGAATACCGGAAGCGAAACGACCGAAATAGCGCGGCGGGTGTTTGTTCGACTTCGACAAGAGGGGCAGGGGGGAAAAGATGAGCAATCGAACTTTCAACTCTGTCCGATAAGTTAAGCAGCTCCCCTCAGCTTCATTCGAGCAATCCGAAATCGTGCCAATTGTTCGAAGAAGTATTCATTATTTATTTCCTTCTCGATCATGAGTCGATTGATTACCAGGTTGCCTTGTTTTCATCGCGTCTCGAGAAGAAGAGGAAAAAGCGGACTGCGCAGTTGTCTACGTGTTTGGATAGGTGGTCCGATTCTTGGACCGAGGCTCTTTGGGCCGAAGACTGATTCGAGCTAGGTAGGGCAAGCGGTCGGTACGGGACGAACTGAACCGATGTGGACAACTCCGATCGAACTCCGATGGATGAACCGGGCGCACAGAGCTGCGAGCGGACAACTAATCAGCATCAAAAGTATCACCGACGATAACATCGGAAAAAGAGAGCTTCGATCTCACGCTCCCGTTCGTTTGCTCCCGGAGGGGACCCGACCGGCAACAATGTATTGTCCTCGTTTCGTCTACCACTAAAATAAACACGGTTTCTTAACGAACAGATCGTACCGGTCACTTGAGACAGTTTTCGTCTCCCTGTTCCCCGAAGCTCTCGCGCGCGGATGGTGAGAATGTACCTACCGAGACGGCGGAAGCGTACTGGACGAATATACGACGCCGACGTTAGCTTCTCTTGTGCCTTGGGTTTCCTTCAAGCGTACTATTCTCGTTGTTTACTCGATCTCAGCGCATGGTGGACAGGCAAATCGCCTCCTACTGCTCGCTTCCTGGTCCGGTGTTGTCCTCATTCTCTGTAGCTGCTATTCGGCCCGAAGTTCTCTCAGGGTCCACAGAGACAGAGACCTCGCTCAGCGCACCGCCTGACGTCAGGTCGCTTCCGTCGCATAGCTGCACGAATAGGCCTTGTCTACGGGGGAACTCGGTCTGCACAACGCATTTTGTGCGTAATTTCGCGCAGCCCCGGGGCTCTATGACTATGGCAGTCATAATAACGATAATATTCGTGAAAACAGGACGCCACTGTATTCAGGTCAGAGCTTGTGATCGTAATCTCGGGGAGAGACCAAGGTCGTACGGCGAGCTAAGAGAGAATACCGAGTAATTCCTCGAGGAAATGATCACTCTCGGCAGCCCGTTAGCTGTAGATATCTCGCAGCACATCCGAATGACCCGAATTGATATTGGCCTGGATCGGTGCTAAATTTGACCGAGAGGAGAATCCTTGAAGCTCTGTGCGAATGTCCGTCATCGGTAATCGAATCAGGCCATGCATGAGGGAGGTCGGAGGGTTCTACTGTACGGGAGCCCTCCATGAGAGGGGCTCTTCCTCAGAGAGTCGCGCTCTCTACATTGTGGAGGTATAAGAGCAACATGTGTGCATAATAGTCGCAGTGACCACCTGGATGCCACCGACCACAGTTGTCCTCGTCGCTGCCGGAATGGAAACATGCCATGCACGCTATTGCGACAAGCTTAACCGTCCGAAAAGTGCACAGAGAAGAGCGACGTCTGAGATCACAATATACGCTGGTGGATCAGAGATCGCCTCTCCGTCTAGAAGCTCTCGATCCTCGAGTCTGAGAAGGTCTTGTGGATACGAAATGACGTCCATGAAGCTCTTATGCTCCGGGGCAGAGTACAGAGCATTCCTGTGTGAGCATGAACGAACGTCAGTTACTTCTTCGGAGTGTCCGGTCGTTTCCTGCCGTGCTCTGCCCGTCGCCGTGTTGAACTCGGCGAATGTCAACACCTCAACTACGGGGCAGGTCAGGAGTAACTCGAAGAAGGACGTCTTGGCCGGATCACGTCTGACGGTGGCCTTCCACTTCTTGCCGAGCTCGAATCTCGCAAATATCTCACAGAATCCTCTTCCAAATGCAGGCTCCGGTCACAGCCGATTCCCCGTCGAACGATTCCATGAGGGAACTTATTGTGCATGTGGGTGGACTCCCGAGCGAAATCCTGCGGATATCCCATTGAACTCACTTGTTAGGTTGTATTTCGACGAGCGTATGCGGTGTCGCTTAACGTTGGACGATCCACGACGACCGCCGTTCCTGGAACTCACGGAACAAGTGGATGTTTCACAGCTGAAACCGAAGTTCAGGGAGTCTATCACTAAGAGGATCCTCGGGTCGAAGTATACTCCTTCGAGGAGACACAACGCCCTGGGTGGGCCACAATGTTTATAGTTGCTTTGAGTGAATCCCGTATCCTATAGAGATGTCGTACACTTCACCCTCGACGAACTGGGCACAAGTGAGTTCTGCCATCGATTGTACTCCGAGCTGTGGACGCAAAATGGCCTCCGACTGTGGCGCCCCCGGGGCCCACAACAAGAGGCGCCCTCTCGTGGGTGACTGGGCCGACGTGGACTCCGAGCCGCGAGCCTCAAATGATCGTCTAGTCCAGAGGTTCCCAATAACGGGTCCCCCATGGACCAGATTGCGGGACATTACCCCGTCGTGGATCGCCATCAAGGAGAACCCGACTGAGGAAGCCTAAGAAGCTATTTCCTCTGACTTAATGGACACTTAATTCATTTTCAACCCCGGTTAACAAACAGAAGACTCAGCAATGACTCGTGAGGGACGTGAGCTCACGTTCTGTTGTTCGAGATGATTTCATCGAAGTCGATTTCCATCTTATTCAACTTCAATCTCAGCAAATTTGACCACTCCGAAATCCTTGGACCACCGAAAACTGGATCATGGACCACGGCTGGTCCATGGACCACCGTTTGGGAAATCGTGGTCTAGTCCATGACTCTGGATGATGAGCACATACAATTTATTCTCGATCTCTATTCCTCTCAAGGTATTCCTCCGGAGTAGAAGATGACTTTCTAGGGGAGGGGAGCGGAAAGCCTTTCTGCAGCTTTCCTCCGACCGTGAGCTCAATAAATCATCCTTTTATTCCGCGTTGTTGACTGTGGACTCAGCTCGAGCGCATTTCGATCATCTTCCAGTGGCTCATTCTCTCTGCTCTCGAAGAATCTATCGATCCTCCACTCTCTCGAGTAGGGCTCGCTCCGAACTGGTTTTATTTTTGACATTCCAGGAGAGTCGACACGATATATCTGCGAATGAAGTCGACAGCTAACGATTATCTCCGCCCGCATCCGTATGGATATGATCTTAAGATGCCTCCAAGAACCCTTCAAGCCTGGCTTTCACCCCGATACGCTCTCCGACTCTCGCACATAAGGGTCACGAAATTACAAAGCCACCGCGTTCACAGCGAGATGAAAAAGATGATGAAGGAGCAGTCGCAGTCGTGAAAGATCCGACATCATCTCGATGACATTGAGACGCAAAACACAATTATTGAGCAAAGCCCCCCAAAGTGCTCGAGAGCCGGGAGGGTGTTCACCTTGTCCTCCAGCTCAAGATCAGCTCCGGATGCGCCGTGGTCCCTACTCCACCTGTAGTCTCTGGTTATGTATGCGAGCCCAGAAGCGAAGCAAGAAAGGGTTGGTCGAAATTTACTCAGTAGTCTCCATTTGGAATCGAGTCACGCATGACGAGAAGCTCGCAAGCCTCCTCAGGTCTTGATGCTCCCGAGGAGTTTCGCTTCTTAGCATACAACTCCCTTAAAGCATCCAGGCGGCTCGGCGAAATAGATGGGTCGTGCGGAATCGCTCCCCTATGCGAATGCGAGCCCCCGTGCACACGAGAACCTCTCATCTCAGAATCCCCGGAGGAATATTCCTGAGTTGTTCGAGCGATCGGTCATCGAATCCGAGCTGACCGTGCTCCATACACGGAAAAGGCTCAAACCTACGGTGACCTTCTGAGTGATGAATTCCAGACCATTTATTAACGACCACTCATCTTGGAACCCAATGTCAGTACGGATTTTGCAGTTTTGAGCGGATTTTCCTCTTTCCGGCCCAGAAAACTATCGATTTTCTTCTTTTTCTCGTAAGCCTTCTTGCCCACCTCGATTGTTTTCGTAACTGAAAAGGTTGGGGGCACGAGATTGAAAATTCGCCCGTATACGCCCCCATTGTAGGGGTATTGAAGTGGCAAGTCTGGTGGAAATCCGTAGCCCGCTCCGTACGTGGGAATATTTCAGACGAACTCACTGTTGTTGCCGCCGACTGTTTCATGGAAGTTTTTGGCCATCTTGGCGACTTTCTTCGCTTCTTCAAAATTTTTGGCCAGATCGTCCTTACCCTCTTCGCTGGTGACAACCATGAAGCCAAGAACTACTAAGGTCAGAACCACTTTGAAAGACATTTTCGAAAGCGCCGTCTTTCGGTCGGAGCAACTCTGAAATATTCAAAGATGGACACAGCTCTATCGCGGCTACCCAAAAAAGAACATTTCAACCCCAGATCAAGAACTCAGCAGCGATGCGTATCCGAACAGAGAGATCGCTTGCAACTAACACAAATGAAGTAGAAGGTGTGTAAACTCACCCTTGGTCAGTAAGTTGAAGAATACGAAACACAGCTTATCCTTACAACGAGTGCGACTGACAGAGCCGTACAAGACAGAGACGCTTGAATAAGTTTCCCGGGCATTTGCGAGACTCACGCGACGATCGCAGCATGCAAATGGTGTTTGCCGAAAGCAAGCTTGACGCCGCAAATCGTTCCGTGTCCTCTCCTCTGTTGGGCTCGGAGGAGCCAAACTATTGATCCAACAATACCTCAGGCTTTCAGAGATTATGAATAAATTAGGATTTCAAGGTCAACTCGAGAACAGAGCGAGGGTCGAGGAGAGAGCTGTTGAGTCGGACCGTCAATCATTGAGAGTCTCTCACTATAATTATTAGTTTTCTAATTCGCTACGATTAGCTGCGCATGATGCGGCCCAATCAGCGCTCCTCCCCCGTTGACAGAATCTAGACCCCCGTACTGGGGCAAGGGAGGGTGAAGCGGAGAAGAGGATGGATCAAATTCGCCACCGAACATTTCCAGGCTCCGGGCTCGAGACCAAGAAGAGCTGAGTTCTTGCGGCGATCACGGCGCGGCTTTGTACGAACGGGATGCAACAGCTCCTCGAGAGCACGAAGCAAAACGCCGGAACGACGGCAGATAATGCTCCGTATCGTTTGTTCGTTTGCTCTTCGGTCGAAGAAGGTCGTCCTCAAATTGCCCTCCCGGGTGCACTCCGGGATGTGACAAGGAATTCCCCCTCCTTCTCGAACGGATCTTACTTTTCGTTTTTTGCTATAAATACTCCCGTCCTCTCTGCTTTATGCGTCCTGACATTCCAACTCCGACGGAGGCGCTTGTAGCGTAACGCCAAAAGTTAATGATGCCCTTCCTGAATCCCCGGAATCGGACGGTTCGCTTCAGGAGAAGCTCCCTCCTTGTTGACAGGACGAATGAGGAGAAGGCGACTGAGCGAGAACGACTAGCGAGCTCAATCGATGGCGTTGAGCGACTTCGGGTTGAATTGTTCGATAATGGCTCTTTCTTGAAAACGCCCGCTAGACGATGGATGAGGAACTTCTTTGAAGAGTGCGAAGTTTCGCGACAACGGAATACTCCCCGTCGAAGCGGAGCTGAAGTAGCCCATCGACCCTGCATTCAAAGGGTCGCGATTGCTCTTACCTAGGCTCGATGTAGCTAGTCGGGAGCCGCTATCGCCAAGCTCTGCGAGCGCAAGGAAGGCGCTCGTGAGAAAACGCGAAAGGCTGATCCGAGACTCCATCCGCCCCGTGGGAGGCAAGATTCCCCCGACGAGTTCGAGCGACGTCCATATCCTCCTATTCTTCGCCTCATTCGGAGGCCCGAGTCCCATAACGGGTTTAAGTAGAAAAATGAAGCTCATTCGTTTCTCTACTTCCGAAATCTTCGCACAGATCTCTCGGTTGAGCTTGTTCCTTATCGCTACTCGATAGATGGAGACTCGGGAATATAAACGATCGGAAACCCGATCCTCGTCGACCTTCACGCCGATCGCGGACTCCTCCGTGCGGCTCTCATCCGGGAATTTCTTGAATCACAGCGATCACCTCGTCAAAAATCGAAAATTCTCATCGATCAAAATGTGCTCCTCTCTTCCTGACTGGAGAGTATTCTACACAGCTTCAGACTCTGCCCAATACAGATGCTGGCGTCGCATGCGCAGCGACGCCGCGGACCTTCGAGATTACGGAATAAATGATGGCTCGAGAGCAAACTTTCCATCCCAAGGGTTTAAACTCGATAGCCCATTTGTCCCGTACCGGAGACAGGCAGGCACGCAGCGTCCGGGTCGAAAAAAATAAGCGAACTGGGTTCGTGTCCGCCTTGAAAATCCAAATTGATGTTCCTTCGGACTGAGCTCACTGTATACTGGGTGCGGAGACTGTACAGGACGGACGTACAGATGTATGGACGGTAGCTCGGCCTGCCGGTCGGTCGGCCCGCTGACCGGCTGGCTGGATGGATAGATGGATAGAGTGATGTATAGATGAACGTATGAGATCCCCAAGATTTATGGCGACCGCCTGCTCTTCTCTGTGGATCTCACTCATCCTTCTCTCTCCGCAAAACGGGAGAACAGGCCTGACAGTGCTAGTGACATGGAGCTCGAGTGCTCCGAGAAGGTTCCACTGCCTAGAGCGGAGAGAAGATCGGAGCACCTACCGCATCCCGAGCCGTGGAAGTTGTGTGTTAATGAATATAGACCTAGACGCATCATTGTTGCGGCTCGGTATCGAAATGTGAGGGGCAGGGACACGCATCTGATGCGGAGAGCGCTGGCACTCTCTCGTTTAGCCCTCGTTTGACCGCTCCGAGAAATCCGTTCCCACTGATCGTCATCCGAGTTTGGCCATCCTATTCCACAGGCTTCCGTCGATCATCATCAGATAGCTGTGAAACGAGAAAGCATCTTTAAGGCTGCTAATGGAGTTTCGCGGCCTAATTTGGCCAATAACAAGTTTATGACTCCGACGCGACTTATAGAATAAGATTGGACCTCCAGTGCAAGGCAACGGACTCAGCTATAAATAGATCGGAAATTAGCTCGGGAATCGGCGGGCAATGGCGCGCCACCTGTTCCTCCTGGGTGCGCTAACAAGGCTATGCTAGTCTTCGTGGCGGGATTCTGGTAGCCTTGACGAAAAACCGGAGCTCCGTAGAACAGCGTCCCCGTGATGGGCTCTGTGCCTCGGAAATCGAACGCGGAGAATGCGTGTTCAGACGATGGAGATCTGGATGTATTAATTATGTTTGAGGAGCTCATCTGCATTGCCGTAGGCTCTTGCGCAGGCGGTAGATCTCTGAAGCGATTCCGGTTGCCCGTCGGCTCTCTGGCTGCGATTTCTCGCGGAGTTTGCGCGGAGTCGCGAATCGAATCCGCATCCTCGGGGGCAGTCGAGCTTCTAGAGGAGAATACTGCTCGATACCGGACAGTTCGGCTAATGTTCGATACATTCTTCCGTTGCTCCTTAAGAGGGAGGAACGCCATCGAGAGGAGTGTTGTATCAGAGGGAATCGGTAGCTAATTAGATAAAGATATTCCCATCTCTGGAATGGACGAATTGCGCAGGGCTCGTCAGAAAACGACGAGAATTGTGGCTCCCGCGAATTCCGCGATCGCCGCGGAAAATATCCGGCGTCAGCGATAAGGCATCATGGCTTTTGACTTGGCAGCCGCCCAATCGGCTATCTCTTATTCCCTCTCCACGCACCACAAAGTAACGGCCATGTAGGTCGAGCTTAAATGCGGCGGACACTGCTGGATTTAACTCTTCTTTGGGAACCTTGCGAAGGCATGACATCGCAAAGAAGACTCATGATGAGCTGGGGCCATTTCTAGCCGGTACCATGATATCAGAAGTTCCTCACTCCGGATCTCAGTTCGCATGTCGCAAACGGGACGACGTTGGATTTCACTCTTCTCGAATTGTCTGGAAAGCCCCGACGAGAATGAGTATGAACAGGTGGAGCTGTTGCACAGTTCCCCCGAGGACACAATAGAGAAGATCTGATTTTCGAGAACTTCGCCGTCGCGTCGTCCGTATCCGTCCATGAGATTCGCTTCTGCAGATAATCTCTCCTTCAAAGGTGAGCCGCCGCATAATGTTCCATAACGTCATTGCATAAAGGGTCGCTCACCTGGCAGGTCACAGATTGTCTAACCGAGACTCCTCATCCGCATTGGATGCAGGCTGTTTTATGTATCGTGATGATGATAGGGTCCCTGGAGATATGTAAGATTCCGAACGATTAGTCATGTAGTAAGAAAAGGTTTAGGATTCCCTCGCCCCATTGCGTTACTTGAAACGCAAAGTGGCCTTCGCAGAGTATGGCGCAGTCCGAGTACGACCGGAAGACAGAGGCACGTCCTGTAAAGTATGGTCTCTGGGCTATCAAGACCAAGGGGAAGAGCAGGGGGCAGCGGCTTGGAGCAATCGCGAGCGGAGTCCGGACCATTAGGGGTTCCGTAAGATATATTCCGTAAGAGAATCCATTCACGGCTCCAGGAAGGGACTCTGTAAATTCACACCGTCGTTTCGCACGCAAGTACCCCGTGCCCCTGACATTGCCTTGTGTTCTGTATAGAGGATGGCCGGAGACTGCAAATGTCTCCCGATCGTTTCTCACACATGTATCCCGCCTGTAACGGGATCTTGCTATGTGGAAGTAGTGTAGAAAGGTCAACCTTGCTGGGTAGCGATTATGATCGAAAACCACCTCCTTATTTACTGCAACACACCCACGGATTGACTCATCCCATTCGTTAGATAGTTGCTTTGAGAATCCGGAACAATTCACGGCGACGAAATTCAAGGAATTTCGAGGAGCCCGCCGCGGTAAACGGCCACCATCGAGCTGCTCATACCGCCTATGGCGCCGTGAACAAGCAGAGGCTCCTCACGGACATCCGCCGGGTTCTCTATTGGAATACGTTAGGAAGTCTGCTCACTGTCTCCAGGGAGCCGTTCCACTATTTTCCAGAAGAGAAGCGGGACATGTGCGGGAATTTTCAATTCTGCCTGTCTTCGAGCGGAGGTCTTCCTCACCAGCGTCCGAACACAAATCAGCTGCGACCGCTTGTGGCAGATGTTCTGAATAAATACTCGAAGTGCGTTCCTCCGCGGTCCCACGGACGCCTGCTCCTCATATAGAGTTCCAGAGGAACGTCATTTGCGCGTTCGGCAGTCCTAGGGAGCTCGCAGCGAGCCAGAAACACTCCTTAGTTAGTTGAATTTCTGATTCGCGCTTGTTGAAAGAGTCAACAAACCAGCGTATTGATATTGTTGACCGTAGCTGAGCGGCCTCTCCGGAATGGTGTCGTCGCTCGGTCGCTGATTCATCTGGCCGAGAACCCGGAGTTTCCGATTTTTGTGGGAAAAGTCGCGAGTCCACTCAACAACCGGAAAGCTCGATCAGTGACCGTGGAGTCTCTTGTGGTGCCTGTTGTAGGATCGTCTCTGCGTTCCCCAAGTTGGGTCAGGTAGGTGGATCACCGGCTGAGGAAGATTAAGCAGCCTCCAGCTGAGCAAAATCAAATTTCTTCCGGAACACGTTTCGATTGCGAGACTCGCTTTCCGACGTTCCCTTCTTCGCCGCATATATGAAACAGCGACGTGATTCAACGCAAGATCGAGGAGGAGGGGGAGATGCTCGTGAAATCCGCGTTGTTCGAGGTTGAGCATCGATCGATGCTGATCTTGGCATGATTTAGTCATTGAATCACTTCGAGCGATCGGACGGGTCTTCTGATCCCGATCCGTTCCGATCTCAATTCCATGACCACGAGATCTTAGAGGGCCTAAGCCTCGCTCCATGCGTTGCGTCCGTGACTGTCAGCTGTTCGTCGGCGGACTTCTCTCGCCTCGGTCGAAAAATTTCGCTTTCGAAGAATATTTGGGGTCAGGAGGGGGGAAGGGGAGTTCCGGAGGCCAAGTCGACGCGCAAAAAATTTGCGCACGCCTTCCCTCTTCCTCCCCCATCAGGCTCGCTTTAAAGTTGTTTCTTTGATTACCGTAGACGAAGTGGTCTCGAAGTGATCACTGCTACACATCATTCTTCTTTTCTTCGCGTTTCGTGAAACAGTCGGAGGTAGCGGAGAAACGACCTTAAGAACAAGTCCAAGTAGTCCATCCGATAAAAGTCGTCTTCGTTCTCTTTGCAGTACTTTAAAATGAGTGAGACCTCTCCGCCGGAGGACAACGCAGAAACGGTGAGGTTCACGAGCTGCTCCTAGAATCGCTCAGAGCAGGCTGAGAGTCCCCCGAGACGATGGAGAACATCTCGAGGAAAATTCTACTGAGCTCAAATAATCTCCTGAGTCTTCAGTCGAGATCCCTCTAGTGATTCACGGGCTTACCCTGATTCTTTCAGAGCCCGGCCGCCGTACCCGCTGTTCCCGACGAAGGCTACGCTTTTCTGAATGAAGAAGCTGTACAGCACATGGTTGCCCGGGCGAAGGCAACCGGCAGTTTCTCGGAACTCATTCGGACGCTAGGTGAGACCTGTCTCCAATCAGAGTGCTCACCAGACTAACTAAGAAGGAATGTTAAACTCCTTCTCACTCATTTTCCATTACAGGGAAAATTTTCTCAGATTATTGTGCGCTGAAGCAATCCTTCCAGCGAGAACGCGCGCCGAGACCACCTATCCGGGATGGAGCACCTAAAGAAGAAACGCGGGCTCAGACAGAGGAGGACAAAGACATTGATTCTTCCGAGTCCAGAAGGTCAGCTGAGCATTTCTTACAGTTTGATGGTACCTTATCGCTGAGTCATTAGCAGAAGAGGATCATCGTTCCATTAGACGTGTGCAGAGCTTCGCCATTTTTTTGTGCCCTTGTGACAGTACTGACGTCGATCTCTCCGACCACAGGGAATCACTCGGATCGGTCGATTCTGAGTTGGATGACGGAATCATAGATTTGACCCCTGACATCGACGCCCTTCGGCGAAGTTACACCATCTTGTTCGAGCTCGAAGAGCAAGGTGCGTCGAGAAGTTGGGGAGGCTCTCTCCCAACACAAATGCTCGTATTCGGAGTCGAGACCCTCGAGTGTTTCTTGTATTCACATTGATCTCTTTCCCTCAGATGGCAGTAAGCCAGCCGTACGACCAGTGGTAAACACCGTGCCATCATTGTGCAGAGGTCTGGAGATGGATTTCGTTTCTAGTCGACTGAACATTAACGATCCGGGTCTGATAAACGTCATTGTATTCGTCATGGAGCTCCCCATGCTCGAAATTCCGGACCTCTCGGATGTTCTGCCTTCTTTGTGCAATCTGATTGTGAGTGTGAGGCTGTTCTCGAGCCTAACGAGGCAAAACATCAAGTCGAAAACTGGTCGTCGTCTTCAAATATTCATGCGCTCGGCAGAGGAGGACGCTTTTGCGACTCTAGACGCCGGGTGGGCCGAGAATTCTTCCGATGATAAAGTCTGTCAATTTCCGCAGACGAAATTCCCCATGTCGGCTCAAGCGAGATTTTCGCGGATTATGGCGGTCTTACTCAGAGACAATCCGGTGAGTGGTCTCCCCGAATTCTGCTCCACGAGAACGCTTCGAGAACGATGACTTCATTCAGTGCACCTGGGTAAAGCTCGATTTCGCCTCCTCTAGGCCCGCCTCCAACAGTACGTATACACTGTGCAACAGCTCATCACGACGAGACTACTCAGCGGGGTATTCCGATTGGGCTACATTGTAAATGAGGACAGTCTGGTCAGTGAAATTCCGAATCCTTCCAATACTTGAGCGTACCGATCCGGGCCCTTGCGGACAGATTGATTTACGAGGGTCTTTCGTGGAGATCAATTCCTAGAGTCATCGTGCTCTTCCCTAGGTTTGCGACGCAACACGATTTCTGAGGATTCTCTTCGCTGTTGATATCCTCGCTGGTGACATGGAGCCTCGGCTTGTATATTTTGTGGAAAATGAGGAAGATGAATCTGACGTTGTGCCGGACTTCGTGCTGAACAACGATGACGACGAGCCCCGGCTGCCACCGGGCTACAGCAAGCTCGACCCGTTGTTTGTGGAGCTCGGCATCGATACCCTCGACTGCAGGAAGCCGCTCATCGAACTCGACGAGTTCTACAACGAGCTTCTATCGGACCAATTGCTGATTGAGCATGACTACAGCAACTACCGGGAAGGTCTGTCATCGCGACGTCAATCCGACTAAATATCTCCGTGTGGAGCCGCACCATGCGAGGCTTCAGATTGACAGGTCGAATTTCTGAACCTCATCTTCCTCAGGGAATCCGAGCGAGAAGTTCTCCTTCCTGTTCTGTCCCTTCATTCTGACACCGTCAGCCCGTATTCAAGCTCTGAACTTGGATAATCGAATAAAAATGTCGAATCATAGGACACGCAGCTACCTCTCGTCCCTAATGCACGGTGAACTACTTAACCCCGTAAGTTTATTATAATGCCGCAGTTTATGCGGGTATTCGGAGCGGGAAGGCGGTCCCGGGTCGACGGAAAGTGAGCAGGCCACCGCAGGAAAGAAATTCTCATGCGGGACTTTTTCTCTGACCAGGTGCTGAAACTCCGCGTTCGGCGGGAGCATATTGTCGAAGACGCCCTTGTAAACCTCGAATGGGTTGCTCTTGAAAACCCAACCGATCTCAAGAAGCAGCTCGTCGTAGAATTCGACGGAGAACAAGGTGGGTCCCGTTCTCGAATTCAAGGCCTTGAGACCTTCCTCTCGCTGTTGACATGTAGGGACAATGAGTTCATCATGCATGGCATCCTGTCGTTACAGGTGTCGATGAAGGCGGAGTGTCGAAGGAGTTTTTCCAGCTGATAGTGGAACAGTTGTTCAACATTGATTATGGGATGTTCACGGTGGATGAAGAAACTCAGAGTTATTGGTTCAATCAGAACTCATTTGAGAACGACGCACAGTTTTCATTGATCGGTAAGCGGGCTCCGGCCGCGAGGAGCTTCACTTTAAAGACTATCAGTATAGCTCTCTGAAGTACCCATATTCAACGAATTTCACGTCATCGATTTTCTCTCTCCCCGTACTCACGAATTCAAACGGCTTCCCTCCGCAGGTATCATTTTGGGGCTGGCCATCTACAATAATGTCATCCTGGACATTCGTTTCCCTATGGTTGTTTACCGCAAGTTGTTCGGAGTGAGAGGCACCTACAGGGATCTATTAGACTACCGGCCCACCCTCGCTAGGGGATTGCACCAGCTTCTCATGTACAGTGGTAAGGTCGATCTAGCCAGCGCTCCCGATGTGCGCAGCCTGATCCTGTGTCGATAGTGATAAGAGATTCAGAAACCAAACTTTCCCCACTCTGATGGCTGGGTGGAGAGCTCTTGCTGATGCATTGGTGTTCCTCTCCAGAACCTGACATATGTGATGTTTTCGATCAAACTTTCCGAGTCAACTACATAGACGTCTTCGGAAATTATCTGAGCCATGATCTCAAAGCAGAAGGAGATGGTATTCGCGTCGATCACACCAACAAGGTCAGCTCATCATCGAAGTATATTCGAGTCGAAAATTGGCGGTATCGCTCCACGGTGGGGAGTGCTCGCGGGCCTTGCCTCTCTTGAGACGTCTTGTGTTCGCAGGTCGAATTCGTGGAGCTATACGCGGATTATTTATTGAATAAGTCGGTAGAACGACAATTCAATGCCTTCAAAAAAGGATTCGATATGGTCACCAAGGACAGCAAGCTCACCAAATGGTTCAGTCCGGAAGAGGTAATTGGTGAATATAACGAATCATCATCTTCCCATCTGGATTCCGCGCTCAATCTCTACTCCGAATCCTTCATTCGACGGCTAATTGAACTTTCCCATCCCATTCAAGTTGGAGCTTCTGGTATGTGGGCAAGAAGATTTCGATTCAAAGGGGCTGCAACAGAGCTGTGAATACGATGGGTATTCCGCTGATTGCGAGGTTTGTGTGATTCTCTGAGGATTCCTCTCCCGAAGAGCTCGATGGATTTCTTCATACGTTCTTTATTATTCATGATCGAGCTTGAGAGCCAGCCTCGGCTTCAACGATGTTTCTTTATCTTCTAGGTGATCAAATGGTTTTGGGAAGTTGTCCATGAAATGAGTGACGAGGAGAAGAAGCAGTTCCTGCAGTTCACCACTGGAAGTGACCGGTACGCTTCCGGAGCGAGAGAATATTCCATATAACGAATACAGTGGAGCAAGAATATGGAGCAAGAAGAGTATAATAGTAGTGATAGAACAATACACCTGGATCAAGAATTTACATATCGATTACGATTTTCCAGAGTTCCGGTGGGTGGGCTCGCGAAGCTGCGGATGATCATTACGAGACACGGACCGGACTCAGATCGGCTCCCGTCCTCGCATACTTGCTTCAACGTGCTCCTGCTGCCCGAGTACTCGTCTAGGGAGAAACTCAAGGAGAGATTGCTCAAAGCGATCTCTTATTCTAAGGGATTCGGCTTGATGTAAGCGAGAAACTTTGCGTGTGGGCTGATAGGAGTCACTAGGAGTCAATCCGACAGGAACGGGGTCGAATGTGTAGAGTCAAGTCCTATTCGATCGAACCGCAGTCAGACCTGCGACGGAGACTTTTGTACTTACGACTGGTGATGATTGGAGGGATAGAGGAAGATGAAACACCGAATCCAGGGACAATATCCTCTCAGGAGACCTTTCTACGAGCCGGCGCTTGAGCTCGGTACCACAACGGGATTTCATAAATAAATCTTGTATGTCTTGGAGGAGATTTTACCTCCAATATCCGCGAGACGCCAATATTATTCCGCGTTGGACTCCGATCATTTCTGCTTGCTAAGGGGCTCCTGAGGCCATATAAACTGCAAATTCGGCGATTCAACAGTCTCGCCGGGAAAAATTACGAAGGAGTGTGAACTGGGATCATTTTCCAGGAGTCGGGGTGGCTGCTGAATCCACACAGATCGGCATGGGATGGGACATCAGAATGATTTGCGAAAGCCGCATGACCGAGTAAATATTTGAATAAGTCAGGTCTATTGGGGGGAAACCTGCATCTTATTTGTTCCTCAAAAACTGTCAATTTTCCAAAATTCGTTCCTTCCTTGACGAAATTCGCAACAAAACGGATACTTTTCACCTCTTCCGTTATCGGAGGCGTTTGCGATTACCCCAAAAAGTGAGAGGCTTATGCACATCATCAAGGCCTCGTTTATTGCATGTTCTGGCATTTGCGCGTCCATGAAATCGCATCAGCGTCCGATGCTCTAGCAAAGGTCGACTTCCGGAGACTTCTCCCTACAACTCTGTGCTTGCCTGGCTCAAGCTACAACATGGGCAACTCTGTGTGCTGAAGCATCCGCGGGAAGCTTTCGAGGGCTGTATGGCACCAAATGATCACACCGAGCGGTACCGAATGCGCTACTGCGGTACTTCGATCGGTTCAGTAGCACTCGCTCATCTACAAACATAGGAAGGAAATGTTCCCTGAACGCGGTACATCCAGGGAAGAATTCGCTCGAGTATCAATCTCGGAGCTCGGGACCGTGTCGTTTTCGAGGATCCTCTATTTTGACCTGCGATTTGTCACGGATACGAGGTGTGCAGCAACCATTTCATTCTCACTCGCTCACTTAGGCATCCACATTCGGCTGCGCCATCAACGGACTGGAGAGATTGCCGCTTTACAAGAAGCGAATTCCAGATTCCACGCAGTGTAATCTCGGAGCGCGCACCCTGAGTGGCTTGGTCTAGAGAAACTTTCACCCTGCTCTTTGCATCAGAGAGCGTCGAATTAGTGGACTCCGTTTCATGCCCCTGAGCGTACTCAACGAGGAGGTATTGCTTTCGATCATCACCATTGTTTTGCATAACAGAAATATACCCCATATACAACCCTGTTCCGAATCCAACACCTTGAACCCCTCAAGTCTAGCTAGGATGGTTTCGGTTGCAATATTTGCATGAAGAGGTTGAGGTCGGCTGAGACTCGTCCCGTGCCCCGATGAATGGACATGCGATTCCGGCAAAACCTCACCAATTCACCGGCAAGGTCGCCGCATGTCCATTGTCTTTCAAGAGCTTTGGCCGCTACGTCGGTGAGCTGGAAGTCAGTTCAGATTTCATTCTATTTTCCGCTAAGGAAGAAGAGAGCCGAAGACTCCGGAGGAGTTATGCGGAAAAATTCCCTCAAGCTTTCCCCTTACGTGTTGTAATCGCGACTCTCCATGAGTGTAGATTACTAGGTGAGGCACGCTAGCACTCGAAGCCGCGAGCCACAAAGTCAGGGCTTCCAGTTGAGCGTCATGATCTGATTCAGTTCCTGGAGCCCACAGCGTGCAAGCTACCGGGAGTGTACTGCCTTCGGCGAGAGAAGGCGAGATCTAGAAGAACGAAGCGTCCTGAATCCCCCATACGAGTTCTGTACACGGTTTCCCTAACTTGGAAAAGAGAGTCCAACCCAAAACAATGCATATGAGCACAACGAGACGCAAACTCTCGATCGAGAGCTGCCGCTTGCGGAAAAAAATCATGTTCTCCACAATGGTACAAGACCATTCGCGCGTTGGCTACGTAGAACCCCGTCATGGGCAGCTAAGTTCTTCGGGAAGAACCCCGACAGATTGGGCTAACCTTCTGATTCAGCTCATTCCTTTGTAGCTCCTGAATATTTGAGGAGTCTCGACTATCCGCCAATGACGCCGGTCGATTCTCTTTCCTGGCCTGAGGGTTAGGTAAATCATGTTTCAGAGGGTTGCTTGAGGTCAGCGCATCCCCACCGTGTCACAATTCGGAGTTCCCCCGAACTTACGACTCTCTTGATGTAGTCGAAGTCTTCTTTGGTCAGTGCGTGGCGTACGATACCGTCTTCCGCGCTGGGACTCCTCCTCCTCCGTAAGCGGAACTTCGCCTGTACGAAAATGGGTTTTGATTTTTCATTAACTGTCCTTCCACTCTCGCTCATGAGATCCCCGGTCTCGCACTCACTTTGAAGGGAACAGGTAGATTGGGATTGACGCCGTCGAAGGAATACGCTTTGGGAATCCAACGACCCTCGACGGCAATGGAAAACACCGTATTGAGTTTTTCACTCAAGGACTGGAAAGTCAGAGACGTTCTTGGGAAATCGGATCGATTGAAAGCAGGAAGAATCGACTACCTCGATGCAGAACGATTCTCTCGAACCAAGGTATCTCTGAGGTGAGCGTCCAGCTTACATGGGAAATCGTCGTTGGAATTTTCAACACCGAGGGACTTCTTCTCTTTTGACTGCAGGTCAGCGTAGGCTCGGAATTGGCTCTTCTGAACAATGAGGATAAAGGTCGAAGTGGACTGATGAGCTCAGGATCCTCGACGATATCCTCCATATCGCTCCCGGAGCTTGCGTCACTGAAGACATTAGGGACAAAGCGTGAAACCTTCCGAGATCCGAGCAACAACTTTCCGTGGACGGGGACAGATGAATATTCATGCTCACCTCGAGTTGCGTGGCTCAAAAGATCGTTGGAAAGAACGTGATTTCGAGCTCCTCAAGGTCTGCTTCTGCAGACGTTTCTTAAAGCGATTGTAATTTGGCTCGGCGCTGAGGTATTGACCCCGCGAGTCTCTGTAGAGTCGTCCAGCACTTGACGCAACATCCGATTCGCTTAAACGTGAAGATCGCTCTAAAACGAAGCCTGCGCTGCCCGTGGAATCTTCTCGTTGGAAGTGTCGCGTGATGGGTCCAACTTCGAAAGAGGACTGCTTGCTCAACTCCGAGTCAAATGTGCGACTCGATCTAGACCGAGCCGATCTCCAGTGCGTTCGTCTAAAGAGGTGTGACGTTTTCGACAGCGAGGGTGGATCCTCCTCGTCGTCAGGAGACTCTTCCGCGGTGAAATAATCATCTTCAGCTGAAACTTGCCAACTACATCGTTTTGAAAGTGACCTGTGGGGAAGAAAGAGGTCACGATAGCAAGATGTTGAACTTCTCGATCATGTAGGAAGAGCTCAGGTCTCACGTTTTGAAGGAGGATCCTCTCGATGTCTTCGATAGAACACGAATCATCTCATCGGGCCGTTTTGAAGGCCGGAAAGGCAAGTTGGCCTGATCCCCGGAATCCGTGCGGAATGAGCCTCTAGAATCCTCTGATTGAAGACTGGTGGCGAATGGCGTCATTATCGATGGGGATTCGAGGTCGAGAGACATTCTAAGCCATGTCTGACTGACCGATTTCAAGGGTCGCGACTCACCTTGGAATGCGTCTGGGAGAGGAAACTGGGGGCGTAGACAGTATCTGTGTTCGCGCAATGATGTTGAGATTCGGAGGCCGCTTGTCCTGATACCCTAGAAGAGGAATTATATTCGTCTTACAGACAGTCTTGAGCTCCTCCGAGGGACCTTCGGGAACAAGAAGCTTTCATTCGAGTCACCTGGCTTCGGGGGATGAACCTCGAGGGGCCTCGGAAGAATTAGAGGTTGGCCGAGAGGCCGGCTCAATAATGTCTCGGAATCTTCCACACCCTGGAACGATATCAACATGGGGTTACTGGGAGCTCTGTCGCGATCAGCTTGGGTAGCGATTTGAGCGCCACCATAACGCGGAATGAGCTCACTCGGAGAAGGAGAAGCTACGACTTGACCGAAAAGAATTGCCACTGCGGTTTCAGTAATCTCGCCGTACCGTACTTCCGCGAGAGCCTTTGGTTGAAGTGCTAACGGCTCTCTTGCGAGGTCTAGGCGATGGATGTTTCGGCGAATTCAGTAGTTGTTGAGTTTGGAGCAGGGTTTCCGTGATCAAATGTCGAGCGACTGGTCTCTGTAGCACCTAGCAGCGAATAGCAGCGACGATGAGCGAGAGAAACAATCCAGCTAGAAGCAGGCAAGATATCGAAAGCCGTATCCATACCTCCTTCGACTCTGGATCGATTTCGTCCTCGTCTGCGTCTCTCAGGACGTTCTCTACGGAGCTCGCGTTTTGTTCGATTGACGGCCGTGTCTGATTCGATGCGATTTCTCGCCTGCGGGAAAAGGAAGATCTCGAGATCCATCGAAGGAGCCTCCACTGGAATCTTTGTCTGGCAATCTTATCGTCCCGTGTTGCAGTTACTCACAGCGGAGAGCTAGCGGAGTTTTCTCGCACAGATCTCTCAGCTTGCCTCGGGTCCGAGTCTCGACGACTATGTACATCGTGCTCTGATCGTTTCGTGCTTGATCTCCTACTGAAGTCTTCATTGATGTTCCTCTTCGCCGCCTGCGGGAGAGGTGAACCTTGCGCTCAGTATCGAAGGCACTGTTTCTCTGTGAGTTCGAGCCAATCAATCATGTGAAACGTCTACGAACCTGAGAGAATGCGTTAAGGCACTTATTAAGATTGAACAAGAGCGAGTCATCCAGGTACTGACGGTACAGAAACTCTTTACCGAACGACATTTTATCCAGCAACCCGAGCTGGCAATCACCGGCTGACTGGAACGGAGGGTGGTCGAGGGTATATCGAGAATACAGTCGTGATCGAGGAAATACGAGTCGGTCGAAGCTGAGTCACGTTCGTTGAGCGAATTCGCTCCATGGAGGTTCTCTTACATTGAGTTGGTATTCTTCGGTCGAAAGGAATCCCGAGTCAACGGGCGTCCGACCCAGAGGTTTGTACACCTTCAACGGCCTAATACCCTCCACGACGAGAACTTCATTGCTTTTGGGAACCTCTACGAACAACTGCAGAACGGACAACTCGGGCAACCCCAAGAGAAAATGATTCTCTGGAATGCGGAAATTCATGCTGGGGTTAAGGGACAGATTCAGATTGCGCAGAATGAAGGGCGAAAAAAGACGCCTCGGTGAGACTGACGGATGCGCGTTTCTCACCTGCACAGTTGGTCGTCTTCAGCACGCCCAGATCAGCGTTTATTGGAAGCACTCTATAGAGGTGAAGTTCAGCGTCTTCAAGGCGTGCGACGTGCCGTACGGTGAGGGGACACAGCTGGTGGGGTGAACATACCCATTCCGTCAACGGCGGTTCCCGCAGGAGAATTCTGAGAAACATTCAGCGGAGATGAGTGTGGAGTCCCACCACTCACTTAGTGAGCGATTGTCTATTCGTTTGCCGAAGCTGCGACGAACCTTCTCTTGACGCGGAGAACGCCGTCCATTTGGCATCGCACCTCCTTGAAGTATCGCAAGAGATTTGTCAAGCCTTGCTTGTGCTGATCCCTGCGGATTTCGAGATAAGGTTCATCCGTCAGCATTCCGCATCTTAGGTCAAAGGAATGAAGAGGAACGAGCGTGTGGCTAGATGGAGAAGAGAAAGATGAAACGACTCACAGAGTGAGAAATCGATAGGAAGAGCTCCGGTTGAAGTCCTGGAGTGTAGGATGGCTTTTGAAGGTGCGCATTGGAAACGTCGATAGAAACGAGTGTGCCATCAGGGATGCAACAAATTCACGGGACAATTCCCAGTCCCCCTCTGCGAAAGGTAGATTAGTTGTCGAGCTGTAAAATTCCTGCTCCTCGAATTGAACACACGAGGCATACATGGCCAGACCGGGTCCATCCGGCGAAGCGGCAGGGACGTGACTTTCTACTCCTGAACGCGCAGCGTATTACCTTCAGCTTGAAGTGAGTAAACGAAGGCCTTCGGTCGGAGTTCATTAATTTTCCTGGCCAGGTCCACAATCGTGGGCACTATCACATTGAGAAGGTCGGAGGACTCGTCGTAATCTTCGAGGAAGCTTTCGCACAAGTCGAATCGCATCTCATCTTCCAGTGGCCTCTCGTCCTGGTCGATGGCGGCGCTGTAATTTTTTTTCCTTTCGTCACTGATTCTTGGCCCTTTCATCCCGACGCGAAATCGCTCATGATCCCGATTTGGTGAACCGAGTGAAGACCACTCGCGGACATTGGGACCCAGCAGCCAATCTTTGAGGGGCTTCTCCGGGGAGGGGTCGTGCCCGAGCAGGGTTTCCTCGGAGAAATTGTATCCGAGTGGAGCAGACGGCAGCCCGAATGCAATGATCGGGAACCCTTAAGCCGCTGCCAGGCTCCCTGGCAGGCTACCGGCATATTTTCGAAATGAGGAGCCGAGGAATGAAATCGGAATTTCCCTCCAGGTAATATTTTTCTCACGCACGAAGAGCAACAATAGACGGACTGACCACTCCACCATCCTGTCGATCAGACTGGCAGTGTATCCGCGATTGAATCTCACATGGAAAGGGAACTTGAAATAGGCAATTCGATGATTCCGTATCCCGCGACACAAACCTGCATATCCGATAGATGTTCCTGAGGACATCCACGACTTGGGAGGCATCACGTGACTTGCGCAGAAGAGAGATTTGACTCAGAACTTCTGGCCAGAAGGGCAGCTCGCTCGGCAGCAATACGTACGCCATGGGAAATCTCTGCGGGAGACGACAGAGAAATTCTACCAGGCAGTTGACGGGTGGTGCTGCCGCAAGGGAGAGGACAAGAGGACACTTCGGTGACGGGCATCACCAGAGGCTCATTCTGGAAGCGTAATATAATCTCATTAAGAGAGTGACCGAGGGTTCGGATCCGGAAGGTCGAGAGCTTTCTTGGGGGAGAGCGGGCAACGTCGAGGCACCGCATGGGAGCAAACTTGAGGATGAGAAACAGCCCCGTTCTCAGTGATCAATTTTCGAAACGGGATAATATCTCCGAGGACTTCAGGAGAGTTTCGCTGCGAAACGCGAGAAGAGACCTCCGAGTTAGGGACTCAAGAAGTGAGGCCCGGAAATCGTCGATATGGCTCCTTAATTTATGGCTCTGCGCTCATCATATTTGGCTCCTGAGCCGGAGTCTCCATTCCGGGAAGTCTCCTTTCGATCACGTATATGAGTTCTAAGCTTCTCCGGATCCGCCGCTTGGGCTTCGAGCGCCATATCGCCCGAGCTCCGTCCTCCCTGGCTTCCACCCGGGGCTCTCGGCCACATACCGATTTTTTCGGCAACTCTCACAGGCAATTCATTCCGGAAAACCATGCTCACCTAAAAAGTGGGTTTCCACCGACGAGATGTTCGGACTGTCTGATTTGGATAACCTGAGCTCGATGAGGTTTGTTCGAACATCGTCGCACCTCGCTTGTACAACAGAGTAAAATAAGAACAAAAAGAGGAGAAATCGCGCACCACAGGCTGCGAATCCGGTTGTTTTTCCGTTAGTCTTCGAGAGGAAAACACGGACTACGAGCCTTATCCGAGCAGCAGACGAATCACCCTTCCCTCAGCTGGTCGGAACTCTACGAGAGCACTGCAGCCACTCGCAAGCGGGCCGGGTGAGAGCGCTTTCCCTACGCCCGGGAGAAGGGATCGCTCTGAGCTATGCGATCACTCTGTTCACAACACCAAGGCACGGCATTCAGAGCGAAGCAGGTAGAAAACTCAAGAATGACGGTCCCCATCCTATGTCAAGAAATCGTTTTTCTTGAATAGGAAATGTCTCTTGTCATCGGAACCGATGACTTATGACCACGGCTGGGGACTTTCCGCGGATAGCGATTTTCCCCTGAATTTTCGCGGGATGTTTTGGCTGTCTCGGATAGGCCGTGAATTTTCGCGAATTTGGCGGCGATTGCCCCCGAAAAATTCCCAGCCCAGATCATCATCTGTGACTCGATTCCTCATACAGATTGGGACAGATTCCGAAGGGCAGATCCCATATACCTCGATTCTCTGTTGTCGGCCACGCTAGACCCTGCCAAGCGACAGACGCAAGAAATTCGTAGAAGCGAGAGAGCAAAACGACGAAAAGTCCTGGAAAATCATGAATTCCTGTCGTGGGAGGGCCATTCGGTTTCTCTATCGTTGAATTCGAGATAAGATCATGTATCATTATTCACTCACGAAAATTATTGTCACCTCGCTCAAAAAGGGACCGCTGTGCCGGAAGACAGCTTTGGATGCAACAACGAGAAATTCGGAGATCGAAGATCTCCCACGTCTTCTCAGAATCATGCTGCGCCGACTGTCCGACTAGAGATGAATACATCCTGTCGCTGATCTTCGTTTGAGTTTCAGATGATTTATAGTGCCAACTTTTCAAACACTCCCATTCCTGTTGCTGAGATCTCGAGACGTTTAATAACGAGCTCACGCTTCCCTGCATCTCCTCGAGCGAGGGAACATCTTTTCGAAATACTACGGTACCGGCATCATCGTTTCCCAAGCCTTGATGCCATGAACCCATACTCAGATTCCTCGCTCAGTTCACTTCTGTAGTCGTGTTTCGGGTCGTCATTAGCGTATCCGCTGGATTGATGTGAAGAATCGTGGGGTTGTCGGACGAATGTCACTCAATCCGATGATATCTGAACCTTGAATCCAGTTTCCTTGGTTCATGACGCAGACCTCTCCTAAGCATGGACTGGGGGATATCGCCATCTTGAGGGAAGCCTCTCCAAGTCGATGAGGACAGCTTCTAGTGCAAACCTTCCGACTAGAATAGAACCCGGTCGCTTCAAGAGATCCGCCGCATCGATACATAGGCCTTGAAAGAATGAAGAAGACACATCTCGGATTATTGTGCATAGTAACTCTCTTCGCCTCCGTCGTATCCCAGAAGTCTTCGAAGAAGAAGAAGGATAACGCCAAACGAACCTGTCCCGACGGAACAACTGATTGCCTCCCTGACATTGTGGTAAGCAATGGTGTTCGAAGAGGAAGCTCAGAAAATAGTTCCCTGGAATTTCTTGGCTTCCGCACCATTCATTCGCTGACTCTCCCCCTTGCCGAGTATTAAGTTCTATTTCTCTCAGAAGCAGTACAAAAAAGTAGACGAGGCAACGCTCAACCGATTCGTGAAGAACGCAAAGCAAGTCGTCAACGAAACTTTCAGTCCAGCGAAGGAGTGCCCCCCAGCTGACGAATACGTAAGATATCAATCGGTCTTCCCTCACTCGAACGACTATTCGACGAAACAGGGTGCTGTCGATAACGGTCTCTACATGAGGCACCGTCGCGTCGCGTAGGCATGGCATGGTCAAGCTTTTCTGCTTATTCCAGCGCTTATCGAAGTTCGTGGATACGACGATGGATTGTTTCGACAATGGATTCTCGGATAAGTCTGCTACGGTGCTCGACCAATACCTCGATTATCTGAAGAAATTGAGGGAGTGCAAGAAAAAGAATCCATGCGCTCTGAAAAGCTGTGTCAGTTTTTCGAAATTTGAATCGATGAACCCCACAAGCTTCGTCAAGGAGGTAGGTCGATCCCGATTCGGAATACGCATAGGAGCATTGGAGACTGGCTGAGAACAGAGCTTGAGTCTGAATATTCATATTTCCAGGGAGATAAGACGCTCGATCAATGCTTCAGGAGAGAATGGTCAGAGAGAGAAGATTCGACTCCATTCCCCGAGGTCTCAAAAAAGAAAGGGAATGCTTCATCTAATGCTAATTCAACGGCCCAGCGGTCTTTTTTCTCGAACTTCGGCGTCGTGCTCACGCCTAGGAACGAAACACAGCACAGCACATCGACACCATTGAGTAGAAAGAACTCGACGACCACTCTGAGTCCTCGGAGGGAGACCACTGCCTCCAAGACCAAGGGAGCACAAGATGGAAAACGAGATGAGAGGCAAAACAGAATTCAAATGTCCACCAAGAGCACCATCGACGGCGATGACTCCACGGCAGATAGACTTGAAGATGACCGACGGAAGGAGAATGAAGGGAGAAACAAGAGCGGTAGGGGAGATGAGCGCTCAAAGGACGACAGGGAGAAAAACCGAGACCAGGACAGGGCTTCGGAAGGTAGGCAGGATCGGGCGAGAGAGACGCCCGCGGGACCGGATGAAGACAGAAAGGATGGTCCGGGTAGGCGGCGGAATGCGGATAGGGACGGAGACCAAGGCACGAATCGAGATAGAGACAGGGACGGAAACACAAATCGCAGAGACGATGGTGGGCAACGCGGAGAGGATATCCGAGAGGATGAGACCGGAGTCGTGAGTCAGAACTCATCCAATGACTACGACAGGGAGAACAATGGTGGAGACCGTCAGAGGGATTCCAAAAGGAATGAGTTTGACGGTCCAGCTGATGAGAGCCTCGGGGAAAACGACCAAAAGGGTCGGTACCGGGATAGACTGAGGGAAGACGACCGGATCAGGGACGAAAATTGGAGAGGAGATGGCGATCGGATGAGGGGAGGTGATAGAATGAACGACAAAGACCGGGGAAGCGATCCGGACCGAAACAGAGATTCGGGACACGGCGACGAGGATAACGGCTCGAAGAGTGGACGAGACCGGGCGAGAAATTCTGGCAGAGAACCGAACGAGAGCAGCTACGGTGGAGAGTCTCCTAGGGAACGTCACAATATGCCGAACGAAGAATTCAACGAGAAGTTCAAGAACATCAGGATCCCTGGGAACGGGAAGTATCGAATCGAAGAGCAATTTATCAACTTGAGCATCGGATTCCTGGCACTCGTGCCTAATGTTACAGATCACGACGTCACTGATAGGCAGGCTGAATCGAATATTGGTGTTAAGATAGATCTTCTCTCTGATCCTTTCGCTACGCAAACACCGGACTCGGTGAGAGTGGAAATTAACGAGTTGCCTCGGTATGTTTCTCGAGAAGATAGCTATGAGCCCAGGGACGGGGATCGGAGGCGGCCTAACGATGAAGGTGATCGTGCTAGGGAGGGGAATCGAACCGATGGAAATCGAGCCCGCGAGGAAGAGCTCGTTCAACGCGATAAAGATCCTCCGAGTGATCATCGCTCTCAAGATGTGGATACGTCCCGCACTAGCAACAAGTCTCGGGATAGAGAAGACAGAGGAAGGTCTGAAGTCGAGGGCGGTCGGGGAGGTATCGGGAATAGAGGCAAAGAGGAATCCCCGGATAGGGCCAAAGATGAATACCAGGACAGGGAAGATAGATCCCGGGTCGATGACGACAGGGATAGACCACGCTCGAATGAACCGGTTGGAAGTCTCCGCTATCCGGGGGAAGAGAGAGTCGCACCAGAGGGATCCGACAACTGGAGACGAGATCAGAAAAGGAACGATGGAGGCGGACCGAGGGCGAATGAGAGAGTCGATAGAACGACAGAAGAATCCGTTGTCGGTGACGATGATGCAGAGAAAGGAAATGATGATTTCAAGCGGAACGGGGGTGCTGATAGGGCAAGGCGAAAACCAGATCAACCCGAAGACGATGGACGAGATGACGAGACCGAGGAAGCGGAGCCCGAGAAAAAGACGAGAAAGTCCGGGACAACTGTCGAGCCTATAAGCACAAGCGATCGCTCCTATTTACGCATGCCCTCTTGGAGGATATTCGGCACTGATAAAACGACAACAGAGGAGGAGTTTCAGTAGTCGGGGCGCCAAGCGGTCACGCTGCGGATCAGATTCCCCATCCCATCACTCTCAGGGAGAGTTTTGGACGTCGAAGGACAAGGACCACATTACTTCTCTGAATATTGGTGCTATTTTCTTTTTACATTCCATGTACAGATCACCCTTAGATGATAAATTACAGATTCAATAGAGTTCCACGCTGTTTCTTCTTCTTCTCCTTCTCGGTGTCCTGCGCAATTGGGGCAAAACAAGAAGTTGATTTCGGCAAATCCCCTCGCGGAGCAATAAACGTTTGAGAAGGTCCAAACTTACCGCCTCATTAATCCGTTTCAGCATGCCTTTCCGTTTGAATTGTTTCTCGATTATTCGAGCGTTCGAAGCGTACGAGTCCGCGATTTCTCTCTGAAAATCGGAGAGTCACCGATGAGCTAGAGTTCGAGCCATCTCATAAGAATTAGGAATGGGCAATCCTCTGCTTTTAGCATTTTTTCGACAGCCTGAAAATTTGTGCTCCTCCTCTGTGAAAAGTTGTTCATGCGAGCGCAGGTTGAATACCGTTGAATGGCGCGAATATACTGACCTCTTCGATTTCATCCTCTTCGTCCTCGATCGTACTGACGGTGACAGAGCTGAACTTCCCCATATTCTTCGTATGTTTCGTGACAAGAATCCTCTTCCGTTCCACATTGAGTTGACTTTGCTCATTGACAACGGCCGACGCGTCTTTGTTTGCAGTGCGCGTCAAGACACCCTTCAAGAGACCGAGAAAAAATCGTATTGCGCTCACTCTGGAGCTGAAGGATCTTCACATTTGTGCAGGCTCTTTGCCTCGACTGATCAAAATCATTTCCGCGAGCGTCGAACCTTGAAGATGAAGATGTTGCTTGAATTGTCATGATAGTACAGCAGCGGCAGTCCACACTTGCTGCATTTTTTCCGGTGCTGCTTCTCTATCCCTTCATCCCTGGAACGGTCGGATAACAGTCACAGCGGAAATTCCAGTGGATAACGAACCCTCGGGCGACTCGGAAACGGAGAGATCATTGGACGTTGAAACAAAGGCAGTAATCAGAGGACTCTCACGGACGAACCACTCCCGCAGCAGGGGGAGAGTACTTACCATTTGAGGTGAACGGTCTCATCGGGATCACAGCTGACTTTATGGACGTGCTTAGAAGCGTCGATCACTCTCGATCCGTCCCGGGGTCTCAGTGGCAGTTTTTCCAAAGAGCAATCTGTGAGGAAAACACGGAATGGGACGCCCGACCTGCAGTGTCGTTGTCTAAGGTCAGCTGGTCAGCGAAACCACTTCAATAGACTGAATCATGCACTCACCGAGAATCACAGCAATCGTTCCACACCGACAGTAGAATACATTCAGGGGTTTTTCGATGTATTCCTCTTGATCTTTCGAATCTGTGCACACGATGGACTTCGAAACGATTTTCGGCATTCTGAGCCTACGATAGGATATGACTACTGAAAGCTCAGACTGTGGTCTATTGAATCATAGAGTTGAATTTCGAATAAGAGTACAAGAGTTGTTTTCGTTTGATATATCCCGTCGGCCGCCGGACGGGTAAGCGCAGACCTATCAGCTCGGCTGATTCTCGCACCCGTCTCCCCCTCAAGATCCGAACGCGCTCTTCCTTCAGATCTCCGAAAATAAGAATTCGACGGACAGACAAGCCATCATCGGAGCTCCATATCAATCGATAGAGAATAGAGATTCGATGTGACCGTCGCTGAGGCTCTCTGTCCTGATGTTTACGGGCGGAGCAGACGATAAGGTAAATTCCGACGGTGCGGACACCGAGAACACAAGTTGACCTTCTGCGTGCAGTGGTGTCCTGTGAGTTTTCTTCTCCTTTACAACCATTTTTCCCCCATTCCCGCTCAAATTCCTGCTCGGAGGGCTGAGGAAAAAGCCTCCCGACGTATCCATGTCTTAGCTTGCAATTTCCCATCATTGCCACGACCGTAGTTTCGGAACTTACCTAGCTGATGTCATTGGACTCCCAAAGCTCGACACTTAGTGTGAATCAAGCCTCTCAAAGCACAGAACAGAAGGCTGGAACGAGGGCACAGGAAAAAATAAGGTGTCGCCGGGTTTCAGCGAATTTTCGGCAAGCATGGCTCGTCGCGTAACCCAATCCGCCGTCAACTGGGCGAAATTCGCTGAATTGGTTCCCAAGGATCAAACTTCTCATTTCGCGGCTCTCCGCAACAAGAGCGACAACTACGTCCGAATCGTCCATGAGCTTCCCGAGGGTCTTCCCGCCATCGACTTCTCTATGTACAAGAGCAAACTGGGCAACCCCAAGCTCGCCGAGGAGTTCGAGCAGAAGTACAAGGCTGTCAAGGTGAGAAGGAGTAGAGCTGCGCGAGGCGCACGCAGATACCGGAGCGAGAGAATTCATCCGGCTAGGAGGTTTCGAGGATTGGAGGCATTCAACGTTCTATCTGTGGTATTCTTCAGATTCCCTACCCGGAGGACAAACACACCCCGACGATCCAAGCGCAGGGAGAGGAAGCGAAGAAGAGCATCGCCGAATGGATCAGAGATTCCAATATGCGAATCAAAGCATTGGAGGAGGAAAAAGGTAACGGGGGTTTCTGGTGTTTCTTCGTCTTGTTTTATGCTCGTTCTCCGACGAGGCGTGATAGCGAATCAACCAACTTCGATCTCTATTTCCAGCTCGGCTCGCGTCTATGGTACCTCTCGAGCATATGACCATGGAGGACTTCCAGGAACAGTTCCCGCACCTTGCCTGGAATCCTGACAAACCGACGTTCTGGCCCCACGACCAAGAATCTCAGCGTTTGATTCAGGAGGGTCTCGAGCTGGCTGCTTCTGGCAAAGAGGACGAGGATCATTAGAATCTTGGATGGCGAAATTTAGAATTCATAGGAAAACCGGAGGAATAAAGAACCGGAGATGAGAGTTCGCTGTAGACTATTGGTTCCTTGGAGTGGGTCTTGGTCGAAGCCTCGCTCTCACCGATATAGGAGAGGTCACTCGATGAGACGGACGCTTACGAAGTAGCGCAGACTATCGAGGCTCGTGGGGTCCTCCGGAGCGTCCTACCGCCGCCGTCGGCCGGCAGAATATATGGGAGGTATGGATCTTATCTTTTAGGACTTCCTGTTGGATTCCGCTTCTAAGCGTCCATCGAGGGCGTTCCTCTTGGTACTCTCCGATGTCCGTAGCTCCTCAAAGAAGCTTTGCGAATCGCGATGCGTATGTTCAGCGGTCCCTGAGGTTCTACACTCGATCGACATGGCATAGATTGTCGGGAGACAGAGAGAGAGTCCTCTCCGAGCTAGCAAACGATCTTCGTCACAGTTAAGAAACTCGACTCTTCCGCTCGAACTTTCCAGAATTCGCAGCCAGAGGCCCGATCCGATGTCCCCCTCGAATTCTTCCCATATTTTTTAGACGCTTCCCTCTCTTATCTACGATACCGTGGACATTCGAGATAAGTCTTGATCCAATAAGTTGAAACTTCCTGTGGCTTTGGGTGTTCCAACCCTTCTTCGGGCCAGTTTTATGCTCCAAAAAGCTCCTGTCCCGGGGCGAACCCCCTGCCCTCCGGTGCGCTACAGAGAGCTCTCAGAAGACAGAAAACGATGCGATTTGTCTCGTTGTCAGAGAGATTGGATCGTGTTTGAGTCGAGTTTTCACTCCTTATGTACACAAAACGCGGATAAGCGTAACAGTTCAGTAGGTGCTAGTCATCATCATCGGAGACGATGCCTATCCGCTTCCCGATGTTCCGGACGGTCTTCTTGACTTCTTCTTGAACCAGGTTGAAACTCATGGCTATCAAAGCCATCCCGAACAGTAGATAGATAGCACAAGATGCGAGCCTCGAGGTCTGGGTTTCCTTCTCGTTTATAGTTTGTCCAGGGACCACATCACCGAAGCCTGCAAGAATAGATCCCATCAGTTTAGACGGGAAGGAGTAGAGCCGCGGCCCTCCCCCGAACTCCGATAAGCCCGGGCTCTAATATCGAGGAGGAAATCATCTTGATTATCAATGATGAATGAACTTGCCGATCGTGGTCAATGTGACAAAGCAGAAATAAGAGCCTTCAAGATAATCCCAGTCTTCATAGTATTTGAACAGCCACGCTCCTCCCAGAATGTAAACGATCACTATGCCGCAACACATCCATAAGGGAACAGCGTCTTCCTCTCTCCGGTTGTACTCGTCGTTCGAGGACTCCGACTCTGTTGGGAAAGATTCGCTTCTAGCTCCGACACTCCAGGTCAAATATATTCCGTGTTCCGGCAAGAACCCCATCGCAAGTACTCACCGCTTTCGTATCCGAAATCGAAAACTAGAGGTTCGCTGCGCGAAGCCTGAGGTTGAACAGTGTTAGCAGCTCCAACGGTCGACGTCAACGTCATATCATCATCTTTGATGTAACGATTTACGATAATCTGTGAGCTCCACAAATCGTTCCGCGACATTGGGGCTGGCTTCGTTCGGGGAAGGCTCGCAGCTCGACGATGGGGTTGACCTAAAATCAATTGCGCAGTTCAGCATATGAAGCGAATCAATGATGAAGAGACTGAATGCTAATCGATTCGTGGTGTCAGACTCCATCGTATGCCGCAATACGCGAGAAAATGTGAAGAAGCCCGCGGGAGGGAAACTTATTCTTAAGAAGGTACCGTAATGACGTGCTGCGAGTGTTGGCGTTGCCGGGAGACTGCTGGCTTGGAGAGCACCCAAACTCATATTTCTGGAGTAGACTCTCCGCGATCGGGATCGAGTTTTGCGGGGCCGCCGGTCTTTGTGCACCATCGCACAGCAGAGATATCTGTCGATCGGGGGTGAGGTGATGAACAATGAAAATACCGGTAGTGCTGAGACATATTCAGATCAGGATAGTTTCTACTCGTCAATAAGCAGAAGCGTCAGTTGCTGTGCCGCAATCCGGAGCGATCCCCGGGGGAGCTTTCCTCATTCAACATCAAACATACTTGTAGAAAAACTTGAATGAATGAGCCATCGTGTCGCCGAGGTTCGACAAACACAGCAGCATCAACGGGATCCCTGCGATGGCGTAGAAAATCGTGACGACCCTGCCCTGCGGTGTTTTCGGAGCGACGTTTCCATAACCTGGAAGTCGAGCTCTTTCGAATTGATTCATGACCACGAAGACCTGTCGAACATCCTATGTCCCTCCGGCGAGAATTCCCCCGGCCGAAATGAAGTCCCAGACTCGATTCGGGATGTCGTCAGGCTCTATCTCTCACCGATGGTCGTGATGACGATGATTGAGTATAGCAAGGATCCCGTGAAACTCCACTGTGGGGGCTCACCGTGATCGTTGCCATCGTAACCCTCCTTTCGAACCGCCCGAACGACCTGATCTTCGAATTTCTTCAGAACTTGGAGTGCCTCCGACTTCCATTGTTTGTGTTCCAAGACACGAGAGCTGGAAGTGCAACCAGTTGGGGCAGACAGTTTCAACGACAACTCGAAGTTTTGCTTATCCGCCTGGCCAACTAACCTGTTCGTGATTTTCCAGAGATCCACACTAACATTGTCCCTTCTGTACATGACTTCCAAGCGTTTCGCTTCCTCATTCGGCGCTTCGAGGTATTCAAAGAGAAAAGCTCCGAGAACACAGTAGAATACAACTAGAGTTACCAGACCAAAATGTGACATCAACGACGCGGTACACGAGCGGCAGCATTGGCCCAGACGCTGGAATTTAGTAGGCTCTTCGTAATACACATTGCTGTAGTAGGGATTGCTCCTCGGGATTCGCGAAGACATGTCAAGTCTCCCGGAATGGACTTCAGGCTGGTCTCGATACTCTGTAGGCCATGATGATTCAAGCAGAGAACTTTCTGCCAGCCGCAGCTCAACTGATCAGAGTCTGGAAGCGGAGGGAGAGTGGGTCACGAGATTGAGGAGGTACCCGCATCACTGGTAAGAGCGTTTTGCAGAACACAGTTCAAACCCTACGCTGCGTGGCCACTCGACTAGTGGACGAGCCGCGATCGATTGGTCTACCAAACAAACACTAGAGAACTCGATTTCCTGCTGACTGTACATGGGATAATCAAGTCCTTTCTGAGCATCTTATGATATGGCCCCTCGTCGTGAATACTATTAGGAATCTCCCAATTCTCAAGATGTTCGAGAAGAAGCCGTCGGCGTTCGGACAGCGGTGGGGAGCCGATGAGGTACTGGAGGAGGTCGAAGATTCCTCCTAGAAAACTCGTTGAACGGCCTCGAGTCTTCGAAATGAATATTCAGGGAACGATTATGATCATGACCTCCGCAATTCAAGTCTTGTCAGTCGCCGGACGGCTGGAACATTTTCGGGGATATCCGGGCATTCTCGATATATTGGGGTGATCGTTGTGCACTTTAGCGAGTTCGAAGTCGAAACGCCCGGAGGTCACACGAAGTTTCAAACGTGCTCGATACGATGTGACAGCTGTCATCACGGCGGATGTTCGTTGAGGTCTTGCCGTTATGTTCTTTGATACCATTGCGATGAGAGATTCGTGGGAGAGGGTGCGGATTTCTGTTGTCTCTCACAAAGGTTGCTCTTTGGTCGTCTCGAGAGCACAATGGTCGCTCGACGATTGCGCACGTTTCTCTCGGAGGCGTTACATTGTTTCGCTTTGTTCATTTACCACACTATCAAGTTTCTTTGGCACAAGGGCAAACGCGATGGCCGGAACCGGTTACCAGCGATCCGAGATCGCATACTCACCTACTCCGGAACCCAGATCGCTGCACTCATTCGAGAGAAGAGGGTGAGTTAGGATGCGAGATCTTCGATCCCCAGAATCCGAATTATGGTCGAGCCTGAAACTCATCGAATTCCGCCACGAGATCCGTTTCTCTTCGAGAAGGAAGGTGGTATCCTGAGCGAATCCCCGTTCGCTATCGAACTTATCCTTGTCAAACCCCACGTAGGAAGACGATAGTCGCTGTCTTTCAAAGGATTCTCTTAGGTCTGGCAAAATGTCAGGTTTTCTAGATTGAGCTATTTTCAGCTACTCTATCAGTAGTCACTTCAGGAAAGATCCACCAATGCTTATGATATGGAATGGGTTGTAATGATTCCAAGCCGCGCCTTTCTTGAATTCTCGATTTCCACCTCAGCATTCCCGCCTGTGGCAAATCGATGCCCCTGTTCCACGCGACCGGCAAGGTCCACTCGATAGGCGATCGAAGTCGATCCGGCCGGTAAAATAGTCGATCGTCAAAGATGCAATCTTTCATCGTGTGTAGACGATAGTACGGTTGATCACGGCATAAAGTTGGACGGCTCCTTAAAATTATAGGACTGGGTTCAAGGACCCCTGCATTCTCTTCGGAAATTCGATTTGGAGGGTAGCGGACTCCATTTTTTCGGCAGGGAACGATTGATTCACTGATAATTCCAGATCACCTCGGAAGAAGTCGTCAAAGTCTTTATCGCCAGGATTCGTGAAGTGAATCCGATAATAAATGCCGTCGTTAGCGAGAGATTCGAGCTCGCTTTGGAGGAAGCTCGACGTGCCGACGAGCTCGTCCGCACATCCACCCCGTCACAGATCGCCAAGGAGAAACCTCTTCTCGGGGTTCCGATCACCACGAAGGAATCGAACTCTGTTGAAGGTTAGGAGCCCATGTGGCAACAGACCTAACCTGTGAGAAGAGGCCATCCGAAAAGAGATTGGGTTCCTCATCATTGAGTATCGCGTTATCCTGCTCTGAAAGCAAAATCAATTTCTCAGGGCAATGTGGAGACGTGGGCTCGATGATACACAAGGGAGAAAAATGCCCTCAAGATGCCGTTTGCATCCGGATGCTCCGCTCTGCGGGAGGGATCCCACTTTGCGCGACGAACGTGCCGGAGCTGGCTTTCTGGTTCGAAACGTCCAACCACACCCATGGACGAACAAACAACCCTTACGATGTGAATAGGACTTGCGGAGGATCGAGTGGTGATTCATTTTGTTTTTTAGCCTCGATACCATCATGAGCATTGATGCCTTGATCCTTCAGACGGCTTCCCATAATGAATTATTGCTGTTACTATTTTCTTCATCATCAGGCGGTGAGGGTGCTCTCGTCGCGGCCGCTGGTTCGGTTATCGGAATAGGAACCGACGTGTGCGGTTCTATTCGTATCCCTTCCGCTTGGTGTGGTCTGTTCGGCCACAAACCGTCACCGGAAGTCGTGGACATCCAAGGCATACGCCCCGATCCGGGTCATAAAGTGGGCCAATACGTATGCATCGGCCCCATGGTCCGCTACGCTGAAGATCTCAGTACTGTTCTCAAACATCTGTCGAAGAACCCCTCGAAGCTGCAGCTAGACATTCCGGTTCGTGGACATCGAGAGAAAAGATGGAAGAGGATCAATGTTGCCCTTTGACGAGCTCGCTGCCTTTCTTGCTTCGGGTGCGAATCGACCCTTGTCGAACAAAACCGAGAATTTCCTTGCAGGTAGACATTTCGAAGCTGAACGTTTTTTATGCCGATGAGGAGGGCGCGGCGTATATTTCTTCTGTGAGATCCGACATGCGTTATTCCGTTCGGAGAGTTGTCTCGTACCTCGCTGCGACGCATGGTTGCGACATACAAGAGATGAGCACGGAACTCTTCCGCGATGGGTTCAGCTTCTTCATGGCCTCACTCGAACGTGACGGCGTAGCGCCGATGAGATTCATGTTCAAGCTACCCCCGAAAGGAATAAACCCGAAGAGAGAACTGTCCCTGAAGGCCGCAGGGCTTTCGTACCACACTCTAGCGGCTATAAGAATGTCCTGGATTGACAAGAGATACCGCAAGAAACGCTACGAACAGAGACGTAGGGACGATCTCAGCAGACTCGATGATCTGGAGACCTATCTGAATTCTATGCTCGGCGACAACGGTGTCTTGATTTTCCCCGGAATGCTCAGCGCTGCTCCCTTCCACCATGCGGTAAGTCTCGCTCGCATCCGATTCTTTCCTCGAAGTGCGTCGTAACATAACGTATTTGCGAGCCGGAGATCACGGTACACGATTCTCTTTTCTGTCAGAGCCAAATCCATCCGAGAGGCTTCTTGGGGCTTACGGCGCCATTCAGCGTAATGAAGATGCCAGTGACGATCTGTCCCATCGGTTTGAACGACGAGGGTATTCCGCTCTCAGTCGCGATTGTCGCAAGAAGGTCAGTGAATCTCTCTGCATCGATCTGCACTTTGCATCGATCATTCTATGGGTGGCCGCTCGATGTCTTGGCTAACTTCTACCATTCATCCGTCCTAGGAGCCACGACCGGCTCACAATAGCGGTCGCTCAAGCTCTGGAAAAGGGTTTTGGAGGGTGGCGACCACCGTGTCCAATCGATATACTCGACGACGAAGATGAAGCCATGTGAGCGAGACGGATCTCCGAAATGCTCTTCAGGCAGACCAGCGCCTCCCGTGATCAAAGCGGAGCGACCTCTTCGTTCTTGGTGGTTTTCCGCATATGTTACGCTACTTTGGGCGCATTAAAGAAAACGGAGGCGAAAACATTTCTCTTGTCCTGATATCCTTCGTCAATCCTAGCTAGTACACACCCATATGGCTCGAAATTTGATCCTTCGGTCAGGTGAAACCATACAAGTTTGCCGAATTTGAGGCATACCGAGCAGAGACTGGGAGCGACCAACACCGAATAATTGAATTTTTGAGCGGAATCGGATGGGCTGGGAGCGATTGCCGCGGGGATGGAGGGGGAGGGTGGGTTGAATTTCTAACGATGGTCTGACACTTTCCTGAGCAAGTCCGAATCTGTAGGACGCGCATATGTAAATTGTGGTTCGGAGACCATCTAGAGCCCTCCGGATCATCCGCATTCGCCCGAACGGAAGCAATTGAAGTCATAGAGTGTCTGTCCCCTGCCGACTACCCCGAATTGGTTCCCAAATCCTACCAGACCTCTTTCGATCCGCCGAACATGCAGTGTCAGCTGAGGAAGCGGCGCAGACTCGAGCCATGCTATATTTTACCTCATGCCGCTGTTTCTAGTGCTCTCGCATCGATTCCTTCTTCGTCTTCGCTCTCCCCTGGCGATACTTGAGCTCGATCGGGGTATGCGGGGTAATATTTGGAATTCTGGCGTCTCTCCTAACTCGGGTTCCTTTTTCCCCTCATTACAAAGTCTTGAGGGTGCACGGCCTCAAGAGATATTGACAGAAGGTCCCGAGAATGCGCGGCTTGATCCCCATACGACAAGCTCCTCGACGCCCGCATTCTGACTGAAGCGGAGGGAGCTAGAAGGAGGGCTACGAATTCCATTCACGCGTCGTGCTCCCTCGTCGGAGTGAATACAAGGTTGGAAGACTAAATACAAGTAATATCAGTTAATTTCATTGATTGAATGATGAGGATAAGATTACTCGAGGTCGAGGTTGATTTTCGGATATCGACTCGAGTATGCCCCCCCCTCACCGCCCTGCTCCTCGTCCCGAAACCCGGGAAACGGGGAGAGAAATACTTTCGTCCCCAGCGTATCTCGCCATGTTCCGCTCAGTAGGAAAAATACCTGGGCGTCCTTGCACACCGAGTCCGATCAGCAGAGATCACGATCATCATCGGTCTCTGTCGTCTACCCGTGCCTTACGATGGTGGACGTACAGACACCCCTGTCTCACTCCGGGACGATACCTCTCAGAGCGACCCTATCGTTGGCGTACCTCTGCGTACCGAGAGCGCGTTCCTCGTCTTACGCGCGGTTTTCCTGCGAGTGAGCGAAGCACAACAGGCACGGCCAGTGTCGTCTAAGAGCTGCCCGTGCTCCTCAGCGGTGGTGGTGCTGGTGCTGCCAAAAGTAGCCGCCGGCGCCGCCGGGGAGAAGTAAGAGTTGCAGCAGCCGCCGATGATCGCCAGCCGCAGCAGCGGCAGCAGCGACAGCAACAGAAGAGAAGTGGCAGCAACAGAGCTTGGCGGCTTGCTGTTCTTCATCAACAACAAAAACAACGACAAGAAGGACGTTTTTCCCATCTTAACAACAACAGCAGTCATGGAGCAAGGGTCCTGACGAGATTGACAGATGCGGTGACGGCGGTAACAAAAAACGTAATCTCGCTCAGTCGAGTGTGCGACCCGAGTGTGCGAAGTGTGTGACCGACTACCGTGCAACAGAATTCTCTGAAGTGATGTGATCTCGACAGCCACCGATCGACGAGGACCACCAGAGAGGACAAAGATATCGGAGGATTTATTTGTGTTCGACGATAGTTCGCAAGGCAGTCGGAAGTATTCCGCCCGGAAAGCTGCCTCACGGGAGGATACGGTGTGCCGCGTTCCCGGAACGAGTGACAAGATGCAGCTCTCGGTGGATGAGTTCGTTGCGGAAACTCTCGACGACTATAACAGTCCAACCACCTCGCAGTTTGTCAACCGTATCAATGACTGCCGACAGACGGTCGCGAACCTCGAAGAGGTAAGGAACCCCCAGCATGCGGCTCCAGTTTGACAGTTCTGAAGCGTGTCCCCGCGTCCAGCGTAGTCCGTGTCGCTAGAGTGTTGTCGGTCGAATGCAGCACGCAGAGGAGAGTCTAGTTCGATGAGCGGCCCGAAACCGAGGTGAAACGAGCGTCGTCTCGAACTGAGCGAACTATCGCCCTATATATCCAAGAGGTAGTACAATGAGTCGAACCGGGACGAGTCAGCCCTCGGGTGCTAGCTCGCTGTAGTTTTGTACGCACTCTGCTTTGTTTCGCTGCTGGCGGACCCTGGGCTTCCGGCTGAAGCCTTCCAATCGTCGATTCCGGTCACTTGATTATGAATCTTTTTAGTGGATGCGCTCTGCCGGCATCGATCGAATCCGACGCTTCGCTATTTCTAGACGTACTGCCGAAACAGCGTCGAGCACTGGGGAGGGAGGAGCAATTATTCGATGCGAAATGCGAGTTCAACGAATTACGAAATGACTGAACTCTCGAGTCGTGGGGACATCCGAACGTCGTGATCCGTTCACTACTCGAATAGGAGCAGGAAGTTTGGGTGGAGATCCTCGAATGACAGTGAGAGCGAGATTCTTCTGGGAGTTTTGTCTCTTTGCCGACGAAGACCGCAAAGCCATGTTTCTAGACGGGTGGAAGACTGCCCGACCGTCTCAAACGGCAGCTCGTCCGCAACAGGCAGAACAGACGCGGCTGGCGCTCCAAATGACTCCTTGGAGCAATTGTTATGCGTGCGAACAATTTCGTGACTAGTAAATAAACCTCTTTGTCAAATTGTAATAGTGAGCCATTTCCAGATTCCGTTCCGCAATTCCGAAGCACTTATAGGAACGGGCGACCGAGAAGAGTGCGTGTTTCTCGCCGCGCATGCAAATCTAACTCACAGAACCGAAATCATTCCCGATCCACTGTGAAGCCCGCGTAGTAAATTCAGGAATTCCAGACGTGATCTCGAGGGCACGATGACGGTGTCGGCTGGCATTGAAACTGTGATGATCCTGAAGTGGATTAGCCGCTTGTGTCCTCGGGTGTTTTTAAAGGCGGCGGCGGCGACGGCAGCAACGGCGGCGGAGCGGTGCTGGCGGAGCGCGTCAACCATTAATCCAGTCACAATATCGATGTATTCCCTTCGTGGCGTCGACGGCAGGCTTTTACTTACTACCAGCAAGTCGTAAGGCTGGAATCGAGTGTTTGTGAGTGTCCTGCAGGAGCACCAATGCCCAGCGGTGGGGCCGGCGGCGCCGCAGAGACCCGAAGGGAACTATAGGACCTTTCAAGTGACGCGTCGATCCACTCAAGTGTACGAAGGTCTTTATGGAGTCGACTATTCGGGAGCTGGCATGCCAAGTATGCTACTCGGATGTGTCGGGCGAGGTGAGACCGGATGCTCAATTAGAGACCTTGCCCAAGCTCTTTCCGGAAATGATCGACTCCTCTCACGGAACCACGAGAGGAGACGGGGGTCTCCGACCTTGTTAATTCACATCCCTTTTTCATCAGTTAATTCATGCCCTTTTTGAGAGTAGCTGAGCGGAGCTGTCACTTTCGTTGCCAGCCCGTCTGTTTGTTTTCCCTGATCCTCTCAAGGACTCGAAATGCGACGCCTTTCCGATCCGAGCCTGGTTCTGACAGTTCCAGCAGCGGTCGGATTACTCGAAGATTCCATTTAGTGTCTCGCTGGCCATTGTAATCAGTAAACACGGATACATGCTCCAGAAGTTTGAGCCCGTCGGTTGCGTAGCATTCGATCCGGACTCGCCGGTCTGCGGGCAATTCTATCGGTGCTCGTTGTTCTATGCTAAGTCGAGCTTCGGAGGGCGTCTCGATGTTGTATTTAGAGCTCCTTCCGATATCGCGGCGTAGGTAGGTGTGAAATTTTCCCAAGAGAAAGTCAGCGCTCCGCTCGACTCATGGCTAGCCTCTCGTTTGTGGAAACCGAGTTACCTACCAAGCTACGGACTGCTATTGCCGCGTCGGCATTCATCGCCTTTACTTGAGACATACTTCTCGATCAGAACGCAGTAATCCGTGATTCGCGTAGAGAAAGTTCCGGTCGTCGACTCGGACTGGATTTGCGCTGTCATGTTGCACTTCAGAAGCTTCGGACGTCGTTCCGATCGCAAGAGGCGGTCCGAACCAGTCAGACCTCCAGGACGGTGCCCTGGTCTCGTCGTGAGTTCCAGGCAGCGATGCTGAGGGAGCTAGAACTCCATCCGCATACGAGACAGAATACCTTGTCTGCCCAAATAAATAATACAGTCTTTCTCGTTCCAGTCGTTGGACTTCGACAGAGATGGTCTCTCCAAACTCAAGAAAGCCATCAAAGCGGTTTACAATTCAGGTAAGTTCGGAGGCATTTCCGATAAAAGCGATGAGCCCTGAGGACAGCCCCAGCTGTCAGACGGCAGAGAATATTGATTTTCTGCGTCCGGTGGAGACCATTGACCAATATCGATGTGGAAAATCTCTCGAATCCTCATATTGGTAAGCCGGGAGAAAAGTCGATGGTCAGACTGTTGTGGTTTTTCCAGGTACAACCCACGTGGATAATGATCTCTACCTTTCGAAGGCTCTCGAGAAGTTGGGTAGTCATGCCATGAGCCGTGAAGGCGAGCCGGAAATCGGCGCTGCTTTCATCAAGTTCTCGATTGTGGCCCGGGAAGTTTCTTCACTCATGAAGACGCTCATGCAAAACCTTCACAATATCATCATGTTCCCGGTCGACAATCTGCTCAAAGGAGATCTTCGGGGCGTAAAAGGTACGCCATCCATTACAGGCTCTTCCGACGTTGGCGTCATTACCCACTGTCGTCGAATGAGTCACTTTTTGGTATGAGTTCGACCACGAAAGCGTTGCGCAAGCGGACCAAGGCTCGTTTGTGAGCGAAACTCGATTGAGTCATGAGAACTCCCTGAACGAGATGAAAAACCGCAAGAATCGACTCATTTTCCGCGTGAGCGGATTTCATTTGTCGCTTTCGGTCGAATCGTGGGATCGTCGATGTAATTTCTTTAGCCCAAGCGTGATCTCCGGCTCTCTGGTCAAGCCCAATTATGCGGGAAAACCCAATATGATACGATGCGGACACGATAGTTTCTGAAGCTCGCTCCCCTTTAAGGTGATCTGAAGCGACCGGTCGACAAGGCGTTTGCCGATTACGATCGAAAAGTGACCAAAATCGAAAAAGAGAAGAAGGCTATTGCAAAAGAAGCTGGTGAGTTTTTTCCCTCTACCGTCCTATGAGACTTACTGTCGACTCAGAATCTCCAGGAAATCAGATTCCATTTGCGGGACGTGGGATTATGGCTGACGCTATCTATTATTTTCTTCCTAGGAATGATCCGAACTGAGATCACCGGAGCAGACCTTGCCGAGGAGATGGAGAAAGAGCGCCGTTGCTTCCAATTGCAAATGTGCGAATATCTCCTCCGTGTCAACGAAGTGAAAACACGAAAAGGCGTCGAACTGCTCCAGCATCTCGTGGAATTCTATCACGCTCAGAATTCGTTTTTCCAGGACGGTATCAAAACCATCGGTAGGTTCAGAGTTCGAGACAAGGTCTCTCTCTCTGAGTGCGGTCTTGAGCTGACCCAATCGTCGCAATTTCCCGGATGTGATTTTGGTACCAGCTAGTGGATAGAGATTCATAGCTTCGACGTCCGCAGGGCATTTCCAGCAGTATGTGAATGAGTTGTCCCAGAAACTTCAGACCATGAAGGCCAAGCAAGACGACGAACGAAAGAAGCTTCTGGAGCTCAAGAACACACTCAAGAACTGCACGCCGTCTCAATTGAGTCTCGACGCTTCGCTGAACTCCCACGGCTCCGGCGGAACTCTCGGTGGGGCCGCTACGGGTCAAGACAGTAATTCCAACAACACGACGCAGAGCGGCTATTCTCTCCATCAGCTCCAAGTCAGTTCTGATCCTTGCGGGAAAGCCAAACCGAATATTCACCGTGCCGATAATCAACTTCATAATACTGGGTCTGTCCTGATATACTCCGAAGGTCGTCGACTAACTGTGGATTTTATGGATCACTCCCAGGGGAATCAACACTACGGAACAACGAAAAGCGGGTATCTGTCGAAGAAGAGCGATGGAAAAATGCGTCGAGTCTGGCAGAAACGGCGATGCGAAATTGTAGACGGCTACCTCTGCATATATCACTCGGACGAAACCAAACCTCCCACGAAGCTCAACCTACTTACATGCCAACTGAAACTGCCCAATGATGAGAGGCGATGTTTCGATCTCGTTTCATGTAAGTTCCTGCTGTCATTCCGCTCGGCAGCCGGCTTAGCCGGGGAAAACGCGCCGACTCTCTTCGAATCCAAGTACTAGAGAGCGCGGGATTATCCATCGATTTTGATTCGCTTACAGATAACCGGACCTATCACTTCCAAGCCGAAGATGACGCTGACCTCGAGGCTTGGAAAGCCGTTTTGCTCAATTGTAAAGAAGGTGCTCTGCGTAAGGCGTTCAGCGATTCGGCCGGTGGGGCCGAACTACGCGAGCAATTAATCCGTCAGGTGCAGAGTCTGCCCGGCAACGATCGCTGCGTCGATTGCAGCTCCAATAAAGACGTCACCTGGCTTTCAATCAACTTCGGCATTATCACTTGCATCGAATGCAGCGGCGTTCACAGGTGAGTCCGCGCATGTTTACTGTTGGAAGATGACTGGAAATACCGGAGCTGACAAGAGCAGAATCGAAACGACTTGATTCGAAATTCGGCAGGGAGCTGGGAGTCCACATATCTCGAATACAATCGCTGACTCTGGACAACTTGGGCACATCCCAACTTCTGCTGGCCCGAGTCATGGGAAACAACGCTTTCAACGAGATCATGGAAGCCACCCTGGGGAATGTCAATCGTCCCACGCAAGCTTCGAACATGGAAGAACGCTCGGAGTACATCCGCGCGAAATACATGGACAAGAAATTCGTCTTGAGGACCTGCTCAACAATGCTCGATATTCTACAGGTGATGGAGCACCCTAGATAACGCGCATGAATCTCTGTCGATTATGCTTATAAGATCGGTCACTTGTCGATCGCTTATCATTATTATCGATCTGTTGAAATCGTCACCGAAAGAGATCGCTTATGCAGTCTATCTCTAATTTGATATACCGGGTCATTCCAGGACACTGAACAGGCCATCCAAACTAGGTCTATTTACCAATTACTCCAAACATGTGTCGAGGGCGCGGATTACACGTTACCACTCCCCGGCTATCAGAGCACCGGCGATACAGCTCTACACGTCGCAGTTCGTCAGGTAGGATTCTCATACTCCTCTGGGAAATTCCGATTAGCGAGCACGTGGTGAATCCAACTCCGGGAGATCAGGATAAGACAACGAACTGAGACGCAGTTCAGTAGCCTGTATGATCCTTTCAAATAGCTGATGCCTGACAGGTGAGACGGAAGAGCAGCGTGAGGTTGCGCGGGCTGAAAGGCGTGAAATCGGTCGTATTGCCGGGTTACGTAAGTGCGGGCGACTCCGTTTGATGAAGAGATCTTCCGGTGTTATCTTGAGACTCAACTGGCGGACGAGACAAGATAAATTTCGAAGTGGTCCGCTAACTCTCTGATGGGCGCGCGGTTTTGATCCCAATCCCAGAATAGTCAAACGACAAAGGGATCCTGGTCGGGCAACATAGTCGTCTCCGGCCACAATGATCCCCAAGCTTGCGGTAGAACATCATGGAATTCGAGTGATTCGATTGTTGCCCGGCTCGAATAATCCCGGACTAAGAGAGACGCGTGTCGCCCGAAACCTCGTTTCTAGCCCCAGCTCGAGATTAAAGAACCGCTCCATCGTGAAACTGCTTACACTAATCTGCATAATGAGGTCGAATCTCCGTTGGGCGTGGCAGCATGATTTTTTTTTCTGATTTGGGTTTCATACATTCCAGGAGGACGGCACGTCTTTGCATCTCGTGGACTTCTTAGTGCAGAACGGCAACTGTATCGACGTGACGAACAAAGACGGTTGTACACCCTTGCATACAGCGGTGCTCCACAGGCAAACTGAATGCATAAAGCTCTTGTTGAAAAGCGGGGCTAAGCTCACCGGACGGAACAGCGAGGGGAAAACACCTGCGGATATCGCGAAGGAGAAAGGATACGAGAAATGTTTGGAGCTCATTGGTGAGTTGTGCTTTTGTTTGAAGATTGATGCCCCAGTCCGATCGAAGTCGTTGCTCTCATAAGGAAACCTTATTGTATTCTCCTAATACTGACGAGATCTCCCGTTTATCTATAAGAGAAAACGTGAGTTAATTGTGAGGGTAAAAGACTCGACCGGAAGAACCATGCAGAGACCTCGATGCTCTCCTCATTCAAACCGATGGCAAGCGGTTCCGAGAAGATGAGGGAGCTCTGATGATCGTCCATACTGCAATTTATGGATTCATTTGTTGTTGTTTTTTTCATAGATCACGCGGCCGAAAACAAGAAATCCTTGTTCGAGAACGTCAACCTCGATTTCGGCAGTTTACAACCCCCAACGCACGCGGACGACGGGTCAACGGACTTTTCCGACGACGACTACGCAGAAGAAAAGGTTCGGACTCCGAAAAATCTGTACTTAGTTGCATATATCCGTGGAGGCTACCGGAATGTAGGTACGAGCCACGAGCTAATACGAAATTCCCGATCGCAGCTATCAGATTGGCGAGCTCGAGGATCAAGGCCCGCGTCCGTAATATCGACCGATCTGATGCGAGCTGAATCCCCGATGAGCAGGAAGAAAGCCCCTCCAACAGGCGGTATAACTCCTGGCTCAGTGAAGAAACGAACAGCTCCCAATCCTCCGCTTCAGCTGTATTCCACGCCAAATCACAATCGCACCCCGTCTGACCCGATGTTCACGCCCGGCCAATTACCGTCGTCGACACCTGCTTCCAGCACCACTTCAGCCAGTTCCTCAATTCAAGGCTCAGTACCACATAAACGCAACCTCTCAATGGACGTAGGTGGATCAGGAGGCCCCAGTTTGTTAGACGAAATCACCTCGACCCTTGGACGGAGCTCAGTACAAAGGCCGAAGTGCCCACCGCCTCCTAAGCCTCCTGTGAACGGTGAGTCGATCGAGGGGAAGTCGCTGAAATTCGGCTCGAGGCTGACGAGAGACCTCGCGGGCGGGAAACAATGCCCTCCATCTCTCCTGATGTATTCCTTCTGCATTTTTAGGTGCGAAGCCGGAATCCGCGGTCACCTATAAGAGATGCAGAGCGCTCTATAACTGCAGCGCAGATGCCGATGACGAGTTGTCCTTCAAGGAAGGCGACATAATTCTGATAACTAAAGAAAAACCGAAGATCAAGATTGGATGGAAGGCATGCTCCAATCCGGGGATGGAAAGCGGGCTTTGTTCCCTGTTTCGTTTGTAGATATGATCGACTGAGATTGAAACTTTAGATGAAGAGAAACATCGTGTACAGGGAAGAAGGCTTCCTCTACCTAGACAACAAAAAAAAGACGAGGGCCAGGTTGAGCATGTCTGAGATAGTTGAACCACGTAACGAAAATACTACCGAGGGCTAGCTTACTTATAGTGTTACGGATCTTTTATCTAGTCTTAGTCCATGCATACGCAGCGGCGTAGACGGTAATCCAGACGGATTTGAAAGCGTCCCTGGAACCTCGTAGGACGCGCGCTTGCGAGTACGTGTGTGTGATGATTGATAATTCATTCCTGTTGGACGAGGTATATCCTATGACCACGTTCAAAACATTTCTCCATTGATTGGATCCGTTAAATAAGTCACTCATTTCTGAAGATCACCATTCGAGAAGAACAACTCTGTGGTGGGGACCGATTTTTTCCCGTCTCCGCACATGGCTCAGCCTCTGTTGACGAGCTTTTCAAAGCAGCGACCTACAGTGGCGTTTTGTGTTAAGGTTGATAGACTTAAAGGTTGAGAGACGCGAGCGTCGCCTTCAGCTTTATAACGCCGTTTCAATCGTAGATCCGTTTTGTTGTTCCTGGCATTCCCTCAGTCGAGAACCTGGGTCTTCGAAGAACGCGACACTTCTTTTTATTCGTCAGTGAGCTATTGATGAGTGAACTCATACTTTCCATTACCAAACGATGCTGCAAACGACGCCTAGGGAAATCATCCAGAAACGCCACGGAGATTCCGATTCCCTCACCTCAAGGTAGCTACGGGTAGTAGTAGTATGTAGTAAGCTCACTAGTTGTACATAAATGAGTCCTTCTGGGATCTCATGACAGATTCAGACACCACTGAGAAGACCCGAGCAGAGCGGCTAGCTGAATCCCGACATACGTGTAAGTGTAAATAATAAATTTAATTTTAAAATTGTACGCTTATCGGGACTCTTCCTTGATAAATTCAGACCTATCGATCGAGTGCTGCGCATGTTGCCTTGATCCCCGCCCGGGAATAGAATTCGTACAGAGCTGCGGGGGGTATGCCACATATGGTGAAAAGAGCTCTCGGAGTCCCACGGTCTGCGGTCGCTAAGCAACCGTCGAAACAATCCATTGACGAAATAATTCAGGAAACGGCTCCCACCAGCCCGTGGTCTGCGAAACGCGACATGGTGCGGGTTTTCGGAGTCGGTCCCGGAACATTCCTGCTCGCCTTCCTGTGGACGTTGTCTACCATAGTAGCTTTTTTTTCGCAAAATCCCGTGGGAATTAGTAAGTAGCATGGACAGCATCACGGATCTGCTCCCCTCAAGCTAATTCGAAGCTAGCTCGCAGCTCTCAATCATTAAGCACCGGTCGATTCTTATGTATCGACTTCTCTGTAGTGATAATACTCCGAAATCGAGCTCTGTTGCGATTTACAGCGTGCCTGGTCTCTCGTGCTATCTGCTCACGCTTGCGACAACGAGTATCCTTCTGTCATTGAGAACTACTGGGGACGGAACGTCAATTCTGGCGCCGGATCAAGACCTGGGATACGACAGACTCTTTGTTCCTCGCATATTTGTATTGCTCTTCGTCATCGTAAGTTCTTCCTGTATCGAATTCCTTATGCAAAGAGGGGATATTCGAGACCTGAATACTTGGCGTCATCAGATCCGACCACGACGCATCCAATCAGCGCCTGACCGATTCTCTGCCGACTCGACTAAGAAATGACTTCTTTAGCTTTCAGTCATCGTGGGAACGGTCGGCTTACACATCACATGGTGGATGCTGCCGCTTAATGCAGCACCCTTCCGAGAAAGGCTCGAGCTGAAAGAGCGTATCAGTAGAGAGAAGGATTCTGTCCCCGCTGTCAAGAAAGACAATTTCGTGAGTCGCCAGCAGGAAATCAACAAACTCCGCCGTCGATTCTGAAAAATACTCCCAACTAAGGTCTTCGAGCTTCCCGATTTGTATTCCGGAGGGGTATGGTAGGCTGCCGCAGATTCGAACCTCGCTCGGATGTCAAAAGCCTCAGCGAACCGGAAAACGCTGACATCGATCATCGCTGTTGATGCAAGTTTCCCAATGAAAATAAAATCGTACCATAGAACCACGAGCAGCCCTTTCCCCTCTAACTAAGCACAAGGAGCATCTAAGGACAGTGCCCCGGATGCGACAATCACAAGACCGAATCTCGGGTTCCCTGAGAGGCAAACACGGAAGGAGGACACAACTCTCAATGGCGAAAAAAACAGGACTGAATGCTTATATTCCTCTATCCACTCGAGAACGAACATTTTTGAGAACAAAACGAACGAACGCAAAGAGGTCCGCTGACGTGCGGGGACGTTCCCGTCATTTGACACAATGGAAGCACACACTTTTGGACTAGATTCGAACACACAACGAGATCAGAACAACGAGTATAGCGGCAGAGCACAATCTGCGGAACCCCGGAACCCCCGAGCATCCTGAGGGACGGAAGCCTCGCAGGCTACGTGACGATGAGGACGAAGACAGCAAAACGGAGCAGAAGACAGAAGCATAGACGGAGTAACTTGACACACGAACAAAGTCATGGTCGGCGTCACGAATTTCGAGCTCAGGTGGGTCTAGGTGCAGGACAACTCTCTGGCAGACCTCGATCCTAGTGGTAATGACGTCTTCCTGATCTGTGGTGGCCCATATGATGATGGTGACCCCCGTTATGGTGTTCACCTCCTCTATGGTGTCCTCCGCCATGGTGTCTGTGTTGACCATGATGGCGGTGGTGTTCGTGTCCGCTGGAGCCGTGACCCCCGTGATGATTCCTGTGATGACCACCTCCGTGTCGATGGTAGTCGTCTCCGTGACGGTAGCGACCGTGGTGCTGTCTGTGATGCGCTCCGTGTCTCGAACCCCCGCCATGTCTGTCATGGTGCCTATGATGGTCGTGATATCTTCTCCTGTGATCGCCATCGTGGTAGTCGTCGTAGTACCTACTGTGGTGGGCTGAGTCCTCTTTGTGATAGACGTTCCTATGTCCGTGATTTCTGTGGCCGCGATTATTGTAGTGGTTGTGGCCCGAATGACCTCCTTCTCTACCTCGTTCTCCATGGTGGTGGCCGTAGCGATGTCTTCCACCCTCGTGGCCGTGATGGTAGTTCCCTCGGTGGTTGTTGTGGTATCGCCGATGTCTGTGACCACCGTGACGCCCACCATGTCTCCCATAACGGTCATGATGGTTCCTGTAGTCTCTCCCACCGTGACGATGATGTCCCCCGTATCGACCGTGATGTCTATGTCCGCCGTAGTAGCGTCGATGGCCGCGATGTCCGTGACCACCGTACTGACCGTGTCCGTGGTGCCCACCTCCATGATATCGGCTCTCGGCCACCTCCAGGTCAGGAGCTTTAGCATTGACCAAGACACCCGCTGGGACGACACCGCTGACACGGTTGCTTCCCGAAGGCACGCTCACATTGCGAGTTTCCGTCAGTTCCTGGACCTTTGACTGCTGTGTGGGCTCTCCATGGGTCGACCTAAGGCAGGCCAGGAACTGCAGCACAAAATCATCGAGTTAAGCGACACCCATCGGCTTCGATCTTCGGCGACCTGGTCTGGTCCGTGCGAGCTATAGAGCGGCGGAAAGCTTCGCGCGGAGCGAAAGGCTCCCCGCCGGGGAATTTCTGGCTGTGGAGCGTGACCGACAAGAAGAAGACGATCTGTTTTTGGGAGTATTTAAAAACATCCTCATGTGTCTTACGCTTAGCTGGAGGGCTGCGTTCGTGTTTCGGAGAGTCTTGAGATAGAGCACAACTCACCTAGATCCGTACGCTGATATTCGATCGATTGAATCGATCATAAAAAGTCCACAAAAAATTGCCAGAGAGAGCTTTGGGGTGGAAAATCATTGCTCGCGACTTGATGACCTTTCATTACGCTTGCAGTGCATAGCGGTGCGCTGCGTACGGGGGTATGTTGTTAAGCTGATCGGCGCTGCATCAGGTGCGCGAAGCGACTCCCGGTGCGTACTCGGCGATCTCTAGACAAACTTCTTACCCCTAAGACTGCGACAAGGGCCCTCTTGCGCATGGCGCCGCACCGTGTGCTGTCCACTCGTGCCCGTCAAGGGATTATATACTTTCCTCACCAAAATTTTTGGAGGGTCTCACTTTCACCCGCTCAGGCCGTCACGCTTGATCGAGGTGCCTCTATGGTTGCATCCCGCCAGTCCGTCGCGGTAAAATTAGATACACCACGCTGAAGTGAAAACGGCACACAAGCGTGCGACAAAAATCTCACAGAAGGTGGTGTTACATAGACGGGCAGGCGAGCTCGGAAACTAGACAGACAATCGGCACAGTAGAAAGTCTCGGTGACTTCATTGTGAAATTCAAGTTCTCATTGTCTCCTACTATATCAGAACACAGCGTTCGGACGGCAGACTATGTTGTCTGACGAGAGGAGTCCTTTCTCCATACCAGAACAGGCCTGCATTCTTCTTTGACTTTCTCCATGTTCTCGTGAGTCCTCTTGCATAAGTAATCGAAAGTCCTTGATTGTCAAGTTATCCGTCGGAATATCTGGGAGTACTTCCATGATAACCCGACCGCGGTCGAAACTCTTCTTTCTCGTTTAGTAGAACGGCGAGTCGTCCGATACCACGATCGGGAGAATCGGCAATTGACAAGACGGAGGATGTCAAGATTAGATGAGTCCCGACACAATCTTTCGAGCTGAGTACCGATTTCCGGAGCGAAGGGAGAATCTTCCGGGAGGATCGCACGAACTGACCGTCGCCGAGATCGCCATGTGGAAAGCGCCTTTCTTGAACTGCAATAGAGTTTCCTTGCTGTGATTCCGTGAGCCCTCCGGAAAAACGGTGACCGATGTCTCCGAGGCTTTCAGGTGGTCGAGATCTCTCTGCAGTCGTTTTTCTGCGTCGTCAGTCGAGCTCCTGTTGGTGTATATGGCCCCACAGAGTCCTACCAGCCAGCCGAAAATCAGAGTAGAGTGTTTCGCTTCTTGCTTGATTAAGGGCACACACGGGTGGAATCAAAGGTACTTCAGTAGGATGCCTGCTATCACATGGAGAAAGAGAGCGTTGCTCAGAATATTCGTCAGGACATTCTATCGACCGGGTCCCCCACCTAGGCCATCCAGGTGGCATTGGTGATTGAAAACTATGACGTGAGGCTTGTTTCGAATGTTTCGAACGACGGTGACCTCTAGTTGCTCATCCTTTTCCCGTACAAACGACCCTCTTCCCAATCATCGTGAGGACCAGATGGTCGGAGCAATACATTACCGGATGTGTCTAGGATCTGGGCGCAGGATAGCTTTGGTAGAACACTCACCGACGCGACTAAGACGGCTATCAGGAAAACTTTCACACTCACGAAAAACTTGGACGAATATCTTGCTCCTAATGTACAGAGCAGAGCAAAGCGTTCCGAGACATATCTTAGCCAAGGCAACCGCATTTGCGAGCGAATCTGACGGGAATCCCACTCACATCAGTCAGAATCCGCCAGGGAGCCTCGGAACCGAATCTCAGGGGGATTTCCCGGCGAAATGTCCGAATATGGCCGCTCGGGGGATCGTCTCCTAGCGATGGGCTTGCTCTGCATTATTCGGGCTCCCCTGTCTGATTTAGCCATTGTTCGGAGGGAGGAGTTTGAGTGAAGAGCATTGTAAAAGAAACTAAACCATGCTCAGCGCAACTATACGACGGAGTCTGTGGAGCCCATGCTGTCAGCTTGATTCTCAATCGAGAAAACTCATCTTGATTCAGTACCGAGTGGAATTTTTACCTACAAGGATATCAGAGTAGGTATGTGCCAACTTCTCGGCTACCACGGGTCAAACTCTTCTGAGGCCCCTCGAGTGCATGAGGATATCGAATGAGGATTAATGGAAATATTCTGTGGCAAACCGAGCTACCAACGCGATGATGACGCGATAGACTCCCGCGTGCATTCCAATATAGTGGAATCCGAGTTATATTTCAGCAAGGACTTCATGTGCATTTTCTTCCCGTCGGAGCGGTTTTCACATATTGTTCGATCATCAGGTTGCGAGTTTTTTCGCAGAGCTCGGCGACGTCGGCACTCGTTAAGCCCTCGGTGCTGATTTCAGGCAGAACCGTGACGGAAGCCTTGCCCGAGTCGAATCGCTGCCCGTCTCTGTCGTAAAAGTTCGAGTAGTCCGAGAACACAACTGGCAGGATCGGAATCTGGGGGAACGGTGAGAGAGCGTTAAGGGAGTCTTGACTCAGTGACCCAGCCGTGATTGCAGCCTGATGCCGGGGAATCGCGAGTTCAAACTCTTCCCTCCGGGTTCCACGTGAGAATCAGTGGGCGTCATACCTGCGCTTGAACCGCCATGTGGAATGCTCCTTTTTTGAAAGGCAGCAGTTTCTCTTCGGTGTGATTTCTCGTCCCCTCAGGGAAAATCCACATCGATTTTTTCATTTTTTTTGCTTCTTCTAAACCACGCTCCAAAGCTTTTCGGCCTCTTTCCGAGCCTCGATCGATGAACACCGATCCCGATAGGTAGCCGTAGAGCCCGAAAGGGAGAGCATACTTCAATGCAGACTTCATCGTAGGGACAACCGGATGGAATACGTCCCAAGCCATCATCATGCCTGTAATAGAGAATCACGAATAATCCCTGACCTCCCAGGAAAGTGTCACTGGCTGAGCTCGACGGTCTGAGGATCCAATGCCGATGATCAGAAAAGGGATCTCGAGAGAACCTCATATTTTTTGGGGGAACCAAATCATCAATGACCTCACCAAGGACATCGATAGATGATTGATGGTTCGCCACGATGATGTAGGCTTTGTCCTTGACATTGTCTCTACCATTGAGTTTCCAATCGATTCGGAAGATGATGTTCGACAAGTTGATCAACCGGGCGCCATATCTGAAGGAATTCCCACAGTTAAGCCTTCAGACAGGCAAATCGCTGCGGTACATATGGACATGGATGAGTATTGTACCTATTGGAGATAGGCAACAATCCTAAGCTCCGCAGTAGACATATAACGCTCGCAAGATGCATAGCTACGTACAAGAAGTTCCTCGGGTCTTTTGGGCACATGAGAGCCATCGGCAACATAACGAGTGAAACGAGCTGCATTATAATGAAGTACGAAACCATTTTGGCCCAATAACGAGTCCTTTGTGACACTGTGACGGCGAGAGCCAGAACCGATAGCCCGAATATGAGTTCATACAGGGCCATCTTCAGCTTGGGAGTATCTGCGTGAGTAGAAGACCAGCACGAGCTTGCGAATTTGAATTAATCTCCCGAAATCGAGATGAAAACTCGTGTGTCAGGGCATCCACTTGCTCACCTTCGAATATAGAGGTGGCCTGGTCCTGGCGGCTCCTACCACGCTTGTCACTCTTTCCGAGCCATTGTTTGTCATACCACGTGTAAGCGTGACGGTGTGCACAAGTCACCGACATACGCCCTTAAGCCTCTCTAGGCTCTCCCATGGAGTCAATTTCGCTACTGGGTCAAGGTCAATACTTCTCCGAAAAGTCCGATATTCGATGTATGGTATGAGATTAATCCGCTAAACGCCGTGCTACTGGAAGAATGATGCCCATTGGAGTAAGTGAAAGAAAGAGAAATATACACAAATGCTTCCAAGGAGCTGGTGGAGAGAGTCAAGGTAGAGAAGATTAGAATAATCTACGGGGAGGAGCTGCCGATATCGCCTCCGCATGACCTCAACAGGTTCCTCGGCGCCGCGCAGCGAGTCTCAGCGATAAATGTTCGTCTCGCTGACGTACCGCGCGGAGAAGACAACGGTGAAAGATGAGATCATCTCAAGGCCCGATTTCATCCGACGAAGTAAACTCCGCGTCTTTGAGCTCATCCTGGATGAGCAATTCCGAGGCGATTGTCACCAGTCGAAACTAGTTTCATTCATCCATTATCTCCTTTTATCATCAGGAGAGGGAAAGGGGGGGGGGCAAAATTTACATGTGATAACGAGTTCCTGAGTTGGCGGGAAACACTCCCGGCGAAAATGTTGACTGCATTATTCGTTGCGATGATCTTCGAGGAGTGAGAGACTCCCGACTTCCGTTGATTGCCATCAATTCGGTAGAAAAATCCAGCAGTGTTGCCCCTGACGAGTTTCGAAGTATCAGAACTGCTCCGGGGAACCCCATGTCCTCAGTGAGGAGCGGTGACCGGACTTCCGAACAATAGAGTAATCTTGACACAACGAACGCGATGCTTCCGCTGCATATTGCGAGGTTCAGGAAAATTACAATCTCTGCGGCAGCCCCTTGAAGGCGGAGCGTTTCACGATTTGAGTCGACATCGGTTAAATTTTGAATGCTCGGGATATTTCTAATTCCTACAGATATGCACAGGATACAGTGGACTCCGCTCAACAGGATCGCATCGGCCGTCTTGTCCCGATGAAGCGGCTAGATCATAGCGACGGCATCTGAACATGGAGATGGGAACCTATGCGAACACAAAGCGACTCGGCGTATCCAGATGAAGAAATCCCATGTTCCGATACAGAGACATGCATTTACGGAGATGTATCGGACACAGACATTATCCTTTGTTGTAGGTAAACGATATCTCCATTTGTTTCCATTATCCTCCTCGCATTCGGCTCCCAAGCTCATATAGCCTAATGACAATTCTTCTTCGCCGTCACCACAGAAGCGGCGGGAGATGGTACCAGGTTGGGGCTATCGCATCTTCGTGCAAGCAATAGCGCTCGAGCCCGCGCCGTTGAAATTTCATCGCCTGAAGCGCTGGGGTATTCTCGGAGCCCTGATCCTCCATTCTTCAGCACGGAGAAAATTACGGATCTATAAGCAAAACCACATTTTGAGCTTTGATCCTGCTTTACAAAATCGCTCAGGACGTCACCGGATGCTTGAGGCTCCGCTCCACCATTCGATCGGGGTTCGGGTACTGTCCTCTATTCAACCGGATATATCGAATGTGTCCTGAGTGCGATCACAGGATCGATCTCTCTCCGCAGATATGCCGTCTCTCAAGCTGGATGACCAATCAGGAAAGAAGTATCAGGGAGGGTCGAGGGGAAGGATCTTGCTCTCTACTTTTCATTGGAGATGTTGACGATAATGATGTTTGCCCGGATCTATATATATTTACCACGTTGGCGTCGCTGATAATACCCCCCGCCGATTAGGGCCGTAAAATTCCCCGAAGTGCTTACACCATTCTCCCCCTGATTGTGCCTACTGAAGCCGACGTTCAAGGCCGAAGCTTGCGATCAGATTCATCCATGCTAGATCCAGACATTGATCCCTCATGGATACGCATGTATCCATGTATCTCTGGATGCGGACCTCCCCAAGTTCTGCTACTCCAGGATCGCCATAGAATTATATTCCCCGACAAGGCATCTCTACATCGCGAGCGGACGAGATAGTCCCTCCGCAACTCCCAGCCGTTCCGCTCCCCTGATTCCTGGTACCTGGAGCTCTGGCAGAACAATGGTCATGTCTACGATATTCTTCGGCTTCATTTCAGTGAGTCTCAGTCAGTGAAAACACGTGCTAGATTGAGGAGGTATTCCCTAGCTATTCCTGAGATTCTCAATTTTCTCATGGACCAGCTCCGGATGTCGCGACTTATCTTGTTCTCCTGGCGAAAAGACCCTCAGCAAGGGTCCAGATTCGAAACGCTCTTGCATGTCCCAAGTACTGCGCTCGCTTACTCGGGGGCGAGCTGCGTATCGGAAGATCGCCTCCATCGCTGTGTTCAGATAGATGATTCGAGCTCCCCGAAAGCTCCCCCGCGCATTTCTTATTCCGCGGAGCGTGTTCATTCCTGACGAGCGGCGGGGCGAAGCAGGGATTCAATGGTTGCCAAGGCTCGCAGGGAATGTTTTCTTCTCACCGCTGTGACATGAGCTCCGATTCGACTTCATACTGGAGGTTCTTCCGAGTGTCAATCGTTCGGAGCCTCGGGGAATCGCTCGCATCGCGGTCCGTCTCGGGGACAACGCGATTATTAGTTTACAAGCGGTATAGATCTCTGCCGAGGAGACTGCGTTAAGTTCCCAACCGGATTGGGAACCCTCCCTAACCGATTTTCAATCGCCTCCGCGCAGTCGCCACTCTCACTTCAATCACAGTCCAGCTTCTATCCTAACTTGATGTTGATTCCTGCTAAGCTAGTGCTATTCCTCTCTAAGCTGGTGCGGAAGCCGGGAAAGGCCGATTACGAGCGTGGATCATTGGAGTGAAAAAAAATTTAGGGCAGGTTTGGCTATGAGCCAAACCCATGTTTGCGTAGAACTACGTCGATTCGTTCGAAGGGACGAAATCACTATGAGCGAACAATGGCTGGAGTTCTTCGAAGAATTTCTAGGTCGGCGTGCTAGCGGAAAAAACAGAGACTTTTGAAGTCCCGAGACCTGGGAGATCCGCTTCGGTTCACTCCAGAAATCTGAGAAAGTTCCTCAACCGGGTCAAACTAATTTGTGATGCGGGTCAATTGTGTCGATTCGGGAGGTTCGTTATCCTGAAAGTTCGCTCTCCGAGGCGTTCGTTAACCGTGAGCCCACTGTAGTGGGCCGCTCTTTCCACTTTCTCGAACGACGGAGGTACGCCGACCGCTGCTACTGTAGAGTGGATATGTGGCCTCTTGGTCGCTTGATCCTTCCTTCCATGATCGGTCGTTCCTCGCGATGACCTTTCACGTAGAGCGTAGTCTATGTTTGACTCCTTTTAACTTTATGACTCAGAGACCGACCCGCCACTCGGTCCTGGTCTCTCTTACATTCGCTTCGCGGCCACTTGTCGAGGGGGATCTTCCTTTTTCACGTATGCGACCGATTCGATCAGCGATGGTGAGATGATACGACGATTCTCGATTACCGTAAATTCTCCAACAGCAGCCTCCTCCCGATAGAAGCCCCTCTCTAATAGAGCCCCCCCCCGCCGGGGCTTTTGAGAAAATAAAAGTCCCCCTCCAAAAGAAGCCTCTCTCCAATAGAGGCTCCCCTCCAATAGGAGCCCCTCTCTACTAGGAGACCTCGCATTGCCGAAGTCGGCTGAGAATATTAAGAGCCCCCCTCTAATAGTAGCCCCTCCCCAATAGAAGCCCCTCGCCGGAGGTATCTGAACAACTAGAAGCCCGGGTCACTATTGGAGGATTCACGGTTATGTGCCTTCCCCTTGCTGTGATACCAGTCCCACTGTCGCCACCGGCTACCTCGCGTCCTAATAGGTTCTTTTTTAGAGTTTCGGCGCGTTCTTGAAGTCGAGGCCTAGGAAGAAATCGCAAGCGTTCCCAAATGAAGAAGCGTTCCTTTTGCTCCCAAATTTTCACGAGAGTGTATTGCAGTGAGGCGAGCTCCATTACGATAGTTTTCCGAGAGAGGAATGGCATTTCGACGCAACAATAGTTTTTCCCCCTCTCCGTGACGATTTTTTCTCCGATCCGAGCCGTACGGCCTTGTTCTACGCCAGGAAGAAGAATTCACGGCATCCCGGAAAGGAGCGAGAACTTCACGGCTTTCGGCGCGACCGTGAATCCCATGATGAATTCCCAGCCCTACTAATCTCTTCATGGAGGCTGTATATTCCGCGCCCACATGTACAGTACCTATGTACACATATGCTAGGATACGCCCCAGGAAATAAAAGCCGGCATGCATCATATACGACGATGTTCTCATGTCTTCGGATCGCAACTCGGCTGAGGAGAATGAGTCAGACGGATGATGCGCGCCAGTTGATCTAGGCCGCCTTCACCGGTGCTGCCTGTTGTGATGCATTTCGATACTGATGAACTCCTGAATTTCAAGCACCTGTGAATAGAGAGGTTTCATGCGTCATGCTTCGATCTCACAAACCACGTCGAGAAGAATGAAGACGCAAACCGAGAGTAAGGAGTCGAGCCTCCGTTTGCGGGGACAACTTGAAATGAGGATGCATCGTTAGGATTTGGGAAAAAACAGGGGAGTCCGCGCATGGCAGCCCAGAAAAGAGAATTGGACCTACGACAGAGCTTCCATGTGGTGGAACCTTCGGGGAACCCTCAAGATGTTGTGTTCAGGCCTCGAAATCCGATTCAGAAAAAACTTCTGTTGGGTAGCCTTCTGCTGAGATTGGTCGGAAACTGGCGAATGGGATGCTTCAGTGATTTTATGGTGTACCCAGAGTCCGGAGTCTTGCACCTAGTCGCGCACCTAGAAAGAGTCGCTCCAATAAATTCACATGACGGTTCCTATGGAGGCGTGCACCCAAATAAATCTCTATGGAGATCTTCCATATGTGCGCCTGTGCTTCCGACGGAGTTCTCCCATCGGTGAATCGAAAACAAATATTTGGGGAGAACCCCCGAGCAGTAGGGGGCATCGATGGTCCGTTCTTAGCCAAGCCCCTGCCTATTCTATCGTTTCTTCACGGCTCCGCGTAGATTCCGGCACCTTGAGACTCGTCCGGCCGTGAAGATTGCGCGCCTTTCCATGTGCGATCGACTTGAGGCGACTTTCATCTGACAGCGGATCTCGGTTCTTGTGAACATCCTCGCGACGTCCTGGGCACGAAGTGTGGTTGAGTCTATAGTCAAGCATCCCCTCGGAGAATGTCGAAGGCCAAGAGCACTTCCTGCACATTGGTCGTCGTCTTTCGCAAACTACAGGGAGAGAGTCGGGAAGGTTGGCGAAATTTGATTTTGCGTCGGCGGGGAGATCTTTCTCTCTATCGTACGTGTTCGATGAGTCATCCGAGTCGTTATGGTCGTCGGAAGAGAGTAGACCAATTCGACTTCGTCACGTCCTAGCGGTCAATCCAAATAGCCAGAGAGTCTGTTCCGGGAAGAAGCCCCAATTAAAAATGAGAACTACGCTATCATTCACTCGGTGAAAAAGAGAGAATATGACTCACAGCTCACCTCTCTGCGAACGATCATGTAAATCGTTTTGCTTATCGTTGGTCTTCGGCATCAGCGCCCCGATGACGAGAGCTTTCAGTCTCGCCCAGAATGAGCGCCCCTGAGGTACCGCGCAATTCTAGACATCTTCAATTACAATAGATCGAAAGCTATTGGTCCGATGGTTCAATCAGAGTCTCGATGAGTGAGAGAGCAGGGCGGGGCTTATCGATGAGGTCGGCACCTTCTTCAAGGACGGGGTGAGTAACAGGAAGCTGCTATTTAAGTTCGAGTCTGGGTTTCCAGGACAGAAGCTTCCGAAGCTGTGAACTGACTTGATTCAGAAAACGACCTCAACTTCGACGTCTCTACAATGGATTCATCGAAGAAGGTTTTCTACGATTTGGACAACCTGGAGCAGGTCCTGGGCGAGGATGACGACTTCTTTCGAGATTTAGGCGGTGAGTTCTATGCGTGTGGTCTTCTGGGGGTTTTGCTTTTCCTTATCGCGATGGTTGTTCTTGAGGCGTGGTAGACAGATTTCCTCATCTCTGACGTATCGACTGCTTCAGTTCCAGATGACACACAGATGGCTCCTTCCCCGAGGGAGGTTGAGTTGCATGAGTCTCCCATCGCGCCATTGAAGGATCTTTTCAACGAAGGCTCATATATTTTTGAACAGGCACCCCCAGCTCAAGATCGAGACTGCGGCTCGAACCTGCAAACTCAAGGCCGTGAGAATCATCTGGCCGCTCCATTTGCTTCTTGGGCTCCTGCTGACGCGGGTTCATACCCGCATAACGGCCAAGCTCCTCAATACTCGGCCCCAAAGATCGATTCAGAGTACTTCGATGACGCTTTCTCAAGTTTCTGCATGGAATTTAACCCGTCAATGCAGGCTAACGAGGGCTCATCGAGGTCTCAATACGCTCCGTGGCACGGTGTCAACGCTGCTACGACCGATTCTTGGAGTGATGGCTCCTCGGATGCCTTTGGGAATCGCAGTTTGGACTATTCCGAAAATTTTGTCGCCGCGACTCCAACTGCTTCTTGGGTGGATTTCTCGGGTCAAGCACTCCCGCCGACGAGTGGTGCTCGCGATTTCCAAGATCTGACATCGAGCTCGGTTTCCATGTCAGGGGCTCAAACCTCGACCGACGTCCTGAACTCTATGGCACCGATGTCCGGTAGTGTCCTCAGGACGAATCAGGTTGCGCAGCAGAGTACCGGTTCCACCGATCAGGCTCTCCCGTGCAAGAGGTCTTTTACCATGACAGAGTCGTGGAACGGATACTCGGCCGCTCCGACTTTTGGCTCGAATGCAAGCTTCGCCCCACCCAATCAGTCATGGAACGATGGATCGACTGCCCAAGTCGCTGCTTCGGGACCTGCCTGGGCATCGTCAGGTAGCGATGGCTCCGTAGCTTCAACGAGAGCAGCATCCCCATCGATAGGATCTTCGGGTTCCGAGCGCTCAGCTAACTCTCCGAGCTCTCCGTCGAGGTGCCCGATTTGCGATGATCCGGCGAAGAAAAAGCACTACGGCGTCGTGTGCTGCGATGGGTGCAAAGGTTTCTTCAGAAGATCCATCCGTTATCAACGCGACTTCAAGTGCCCGCTCAGCAAGAACTGCAACCTGAAGAAGTCTGAAGCGGGGGGCAAATCTCTATGCCGCCACTGCCGTTTACGGAGGTGTCTGGAGGTGGGAATGAATCCAGGAGGTGAGTAATGCAAAGAACGTGCTATTCCGGAGGGCTGCGGTACGCGAAGCGAATCCTGATATTTACGACTATTGATCTAAAATCTCAAGCTCAAGTAACGGATCTCCTTTCTCCGCAGCTGTTCAACCAGAGAGAGACCCTATCGGTCCGCGCAAGAATAAGGAGAACCAACCGGCGAACGGTCGAGCGCCTCTGGGTCACAACGCAATCACCAGCTCCAGCATTCTGCCAAAGGTGGGTGTCACGCACTGTTTTTATTAGGTACAGATACAGAGCGAGGATCATTGGTCCTACGATCGGGGGAGTAAATCGTTCGCTGAAGTCCCCAGAGGAGAAATTCGGGGAGCGCTTTTGAGCTCTCATCGGTGAGGAACTAAAAGTCGAGGAGTTCCTCCGATGCGTCCGTCGGTAGCCAGGCGCGAGCGTCGTATAATAGTTTGTTGCCATAGCGGCGTGGATCATCATCCTCAATGTCGCGCGCCGTTGAGGGAATTCCTCACTGTTCAATACTCTAATGTTTTTCTCCCCCGTATTTTCAGAGCGCGATCGATGCTTCGGGCAGGACGGCCGCAACACTCGTCGATCTCTACTTGAGCGTGGATCAGTCGACCGAGCGGATCTCTGATTGGGCTAGAAACCTGCCCAATTTCCCAGCTCTCCGCGACGAGGACCGAAAGAAGCTGGCCGAGGATCATCGGGTCACGCATCTCCTGTTCGAGATCATTGCAAGGAGTCTTCCGCAATCTTCCGAGCCCCGCTTGCTCATGGGAGAGAGACTCTTCATAAGCGAAGATCAAGCGAGTCCCACGATGCAGTTGGGGCAGAAGATACACAAGGATCTCCTAGAGCCCATGAGGAAACTCCAGCTCGACGAGATGGAATTTGTTTTGCTCAAGAGCATTCTCTTCTGGGATACTTGTGAGTATTCTTAGGCATGTGGTTCTCTAATGTAGCGGATTCTCATAGATTTCTTGGCGGACACCGGAGGGATGCTTCTCTTAAGTTTCCATTTTTACTTCCAGCCTCGCTACATATCTTCGATATGGGAAGAGTTTCGGCAGCTCAAACGGACCTTTATATCGCCCTGGGAGAGCATGTCCGCGGCAAGGGTTTTCCGAATGGAGACCGCTTGCGGCAGATTTCCCAGATGGTGGTAGCTTTCTCCTCAATGGCGTACGAAGTTTCGGAACTGCTCCTCCGTTCACCGACGATTCAGATTGCTCCCCTTCCCATCCGATGAAGTGGCATCGATAGCTCTCGTATCTCCAAATAGAGAACCTTTACTGCGGAAAGGGACTGTTTCCATCAGAAACTATTAATATATTCACCACCGTTTCCTCCAGGAAGGAGCCCAGTATTATCAGAATCAGAAAGTCTAGTTTAAATATGAAAGAGACGATCAGAATGACGGGGAGTCAGATCTTTCAATCCCTCTCTTAGGCGATGTGTGTATGGGGTAATATACGTCGCGCACCGAGTAGGTGAAACTCATCCTCCACCGGCTGAACGATACAGGGAATGGAAATACCGGAGGAAGAATCATTCAAATACCTCGCAATCGAACGATCAGCCTATTACGAATACTTGACCAAATATTGGGGGAAGCTGAGCGAAAAAGCAAATAGGGAAACCCGATGACTCAATGCGAGAACTCTCTGGAGTTTCAACAACTATGCCAAAGAGACTGAGATATCATATCGAAGTCCGGTAAAGAGATGCAGGAACATGGGCTCTTGAAATACCGCACTCCACCGTAGCGAAGGAGTTCCTCGATGTTGAGCTCGGCTGAAGCTCCTTCAACGCCCGAGAGGCCATCAGTAAAGTAATGTAATTCGAAAGCGTGAGACAAACGGACCAAACTACCGTATTCTCTCTAATAGTGGGGCACTCTCTTTTATTCGGGCACTCTCCATTAGACGGGCACCTTTTCGGAAGATGAAAGCATAGAAGGGCACTCTCTAATATACAGGCACTCTCTATTAGAGGGGCACCTTTTGAGGAGGATAGGAAATGATTTCTTGAGAACTGCTCCTGATTGGAGAATGATCTGATGATTGCTCCCGATTTCTTGAGAACTCCACGAACTGGTTGGGAAATGAATTGACACGCTCCACACGGCAGGCTATGGGCTGTAATCCATTTCGGGATGTTGGAATTATAGAGGGGCACTCCCTAATATTCGGGCACTCTCCAATATAGGGGCATGTTTCGGAAGTTCGAAAAATAGAGGGACATGCCCCACTATTAGAGAGAATACGGTAGATGGCCCAGAGTCGCGCTTACTGCGGTAGAGATCAGCAGCACAAACGTGACAGCAATAGAGAGACTGAAGAAGAGAGCGCTCTACAGCCTCGACGATCTCGTACCACAGAGAAATACATCCGGGAAAATGATGTGGAATGTATTCCACGGGGAACTCTAAGGAAGAGTTCGGGAAAAATGTGCAGTACATGGAGGCGAAGCATGCAGTCCAAGTCCACATTGAGTGCATATCGGCATCATAAAGACAAAATAGGGATATGTAAGCCAATATACGATAATTAGAGGGGCAGTCGATTCCTAGCGCTAACCAGAGCAGGAATGCTCAACACTAGAATCCGACAACATGCCCGAGATCCTTCAATCGACATTCGATGCCCAACATGCGGGGCCCCAGAACGGACCAACACATCGTGCTGGAATGCGAAGAAGGACACCCCGACCAACGGGAATTCGCATACCAGCTGGGACTCCACCCGAATACCACGGCGGAGACTCTCAGGAAGACGAAGAACACCCTTCAACGTTGGGAGAGCAAATGACTTGTGAATGCAATACAATCCAACCCTGGAATGGAAAATACCATATGTGCGATTGGGAGGTATAAGTGATTCCAATCCAATCTCTTGCCGGGTTTCCTCCAGCTGTGAACCTCATGCAAGAAAAGCAATCCATGCAACGATGACTGGATCCATCCTGGATGCGAAATCCAGGATCCTAAACGATATGTTCCTATTATCTCAAATGTCGATACGGAGGATAATGTTCGTACGCGCTCTTATGAAGCTGATGGAGTTCGGTCCCGCATGAGAATCGTGGGTCTTCATCGAAGTGTTTCGATTCCTATGAAGTCCGATCCAGACGATCATGTCCGGCCGCACTCGAGCGAAGCCGTGAATTAATCGATGGAATCGTATCGCAATAAGGTTCAGATCCGGATGTGAGTCCCGAGCCTTCATTCAGCGAATCAAAAGTTTAGTACTACCTTGCTTGCAACCGTAAATTGTTCCTCGGGCCTCATGACTGATGAGGGAATAAGGGATCTAAAAACTCTCTGCCGACAGTGAAAAGGGAAATTCGAATATCGCGAGTCGAGTATTGGCTGTATCGGATCCTTTTCGGAGTACGAATCCCGCATGGCTGAGGTTCAGCTCTCCGGCTTTAAACCTCCGAATCGGTTCCCGAGCCGGATCCTGTCTACCGTATTTCCTCTAATAGTGGGGCATGCTCTCATTCTCGAGCATGCTCTATTTGCCGGGCATGGTTCGACAGGTCTTATTCCAGACGGGCATGCTCTAATTACCGGACACTCTCCCAAACCTCTATCAGTAGAGATGCGATATGAGAGAACACGTCCTTTTATGTCCGTTTTGTCCGCTTCTTGACCATTTCGGCGGAAATGTCCGCTTTTTGTAGTTTCTGGTGGAACTTCTGCTTATTTTGATTCTCGCAGGCCTTTTTCCCCTTGGAATCGATAAAGTGAGGGGCCCCGTGCATCGTATATACACATGCACGTTCGGATGAATCAAAACACGTCGGCGTCGCGACGAACAGATGATCCCTCAAAAGTTCACCGAGTGGATGTATCCGCTCGAGCAGCGAAGGGTCGCGTCTTCAGGAAGCCCCGAGGCAATGGATCCACATCTGAGACAGCTCGTATGCGGTTGGCTTGCGAAAAAACAAAATCGGTGCTTCAAACTGGACGGGGATCGAGTGATATGCCAGAAGTGTTCGGTTCGCGTAAAGATCCGAGACCGCCGTGGGAGCACGCGACTGGATGCCCACCGAAAAAAAGCGAAACACCAGGCTGCGGAGAAATCAACGAACAAGCAGACCGGAATCGTTTCGTCTCTCGTGAGATCAGAGAGCCTCAGCCCGTTCAATTACGAACTATTTCTGCTGTCGCATCGGAAAACATCCCGCTAAGCAAGCTGCGATCAGAGCGTTTCGGACAGTTCTTCTTGAAATACGCACGAGAGCATGTCGAATGCGCCTCTAAACCGGATAAATATATTGAACATGGTTACGGCATCATCAGAAGGAAGATCGAAGAACATGTGGAATCCTCTCCGTTCGCAATCTATATCGACGAGACTCAAGACGTACAGCGCAGGAAAATCGTAAATACCATCGTCATCCCATTGTCGGGAGAACCTGAACGCCCGGTACTGTACGATACTGAGTTCGTTGATTCGGCAAACGCAGTCACTCTGTCGGGAATCGTGAACAGAGTGGCGATGACCGTCTCCAAGGACCCCACTAAGTTCAAACTGCTCGTGACGGACCAGTGTCGCACTAACATCGCAGTTGGTAACAATCTCAAGGTGTTGTACAAAGATTTCCTCCATGTAACGTGTCTGGCTCACGGGATCCATCTCTTATGTGAATCGATAGGCGAAAAATTCGACAAAGTGAATTCATTTGTTTCTAGTATGAAGAATGTGATGTCGAATTCAAAGAGTAGGGTCGACCTATATCGTGAGCTAACTGGTGGGGACCCCTTGCCCCCCAAGCCAGTCGTGACTCGTTGGGGGACGTTCCTGAATGCTGCCTTCCATCACTATGCACGTTTGGAAGAAGTCGAATGTTTCGTTAGGCAGCTCGACGGCAAATCCAGTGATGTGAACACTCTCAAACTCCTCATTGTCGACCCCGAGTTGAGAGAACAGTTCGAAGCTATCTCAATGTTCTCAGAGCTCCCGAAGCATATCAAGGAGCTCGAGTCGCGCTCTATATCCCTTGAGCAGCAACTGGCGATTCTTGACTCCATCGAGCAGCAACTGAGTGGACATCTGCGTCAGCGTTTGTAATGTATTTTGCAGAACAATCCCGATTTGCACCAAGTGAGAGCTCTCTCTCCACGAGGCTCAAAAACTTTCGAAAGTGCAATCCTCTGTAATGCTGACGTAGAAAGGTCATTCTCGTTGCTGAAGAATATCCTCAGTGATCGGAGGCATCGCTTATCAGAGGTGAACATCAAGAAATATCTCTCGATACAATTCAACTCGGAACTCTTGTTCGAAGATTGACTGGGACAATCCTTATGGCGAGAAATTGACATAGAAAAGCTTGTGTTCGTAAATTAATATAGGTTGGTAAGCAAAGTCCTATTTTATAAAGTCAGAATGGTCCTGAATCTTTTGTCTCATCCTTCAATCACGAAAAAAACGATGTCCTTCCCCGATGTCCGCTTTCAGTTATGATGTCCTCGCGGACAATGTCCTTTTTTCGGCGAAAAAATGTCCTCTCATATCGCATCTCTATCTATCAGACGGGCACCATCCGAACAAACTTTGTACAACCTCCAGACGTTTCCTGGAACGCCCCGTTCAAAGCCGGGATCCGCACGGCGAGAAACGTTTGACCCGTGGGGGAAATGTGGCTGCCCCTCCAATGGAAAGCTACTTGTCATGGATTGCGGATTCGTGGCGGGAGTTGCCCGAGGACTTGATTGTCAGGTCATTCAAACAGTGCGGCATCACTGTCGCCTTCGACGGTTCGGAGGATGACCAGATCCACTGTTCCAAACCCTATGGACAAATACCTGCCGGTCGCCAGAAGCTCGCTGGAGCTCGAAAAAGTCATGATTCGGGAAACGAATGCAACCTAAACGGGGTGTCGAACGAGACGGACACAGACGAGCTCACAGATGATGAGCTGTTAGATGATGCGTAAGCGAAGAAATATGTATAAAACCATAGTGAGGTACCTCTGTAATATAAGAAACAGGCAAGCATTAGTTTGTGTTTTTTGTAGGTCGTTTTTTCTTGAGTTCCTTGATAGGTCATCCAATCCAAACGGGCATGCTCCAATCAGCGGGCACTTCCATTTAACGGGCACCCATCTGGGGGCTCTGAACAGTTATCGGGCATGCCCCACTATTAGAGGAAATACGGTATATGGTTTTTATCTTCTGAATGATTCAGTTCGGCCGTGGGATGGCCACGCGGCGGCGAGTATGCGGGTGTACGCGAGATGTGTCGGGCGCGCGACAATTCGACTCGTCTTCAGCGTTGCGTGGGAGACGATGTGCTGATACCGATACCCGAATACCCTGATATGTTCGTCGCTTTTGTACCACGATTGTCAGCTCAGTGGCTCAATCGTTTGCTCCGGCACTCTTGAATACCACTGCCCATCATAACGCACCACGTTTGGTTTCAATATTCAATGATCCTCAATAACTGAGTTGATTCAAAGGTTCCAGAGATAGTTTTCTAAAGACGTAGCTGCGGAGAGTTCAATAGCCTCTCTCTGACTGTTTTCCCTTGCCAGATGTCGCCTAGAAAGCATTCCGCGATTTCGAAACTCTCAATTCGAAACCGTTCGTGCATCCGTCACAAGATCCGTCACATTTCGTGGACAGCGTCCATAATGGCGTAGTTCTACGTCAAAAAATCACCTTTACATGGAGGACTCGAGGCTAGACGATTCTCACGAGTGAAGGCTGACTGATCACACTGACCACGATCACATGGAGCCGACTCAGATCGTATAGACAGGCTACGAAGACCAGAAGTGCCTACGAACTAGCACGTCGGAGTCAAAATCCTCCAGAGAAAAAGGGAGATCGAAAGTAAGGCTGTTGAGAAACCCGAAAAAGAGTGGGAAATTCTCCCGAGGAACCTTATCTATTCGATTAGAGATTGTCCCATCGGTCACCGGTCTATCATGCCTTGAATTTGATCAATCAAGCATTCGATCATCCTATAGACAATGGGGAGTACAGTAAGAGCCCAGCAAAGCAGCCGGAGCTTTTGATGATGCTCGAGTCAGGATGCATCGGAGGAGTCGATAAGGGCTGAGTGCAGTCGAAGACCGGGATCCGACAGTGGGAGAAAAATGACGAAGAAGGTACCATTTTTTTGTTCACTTTGGCCGACACGTTGGGAACGATTCAGGTCGTCGCATCCGGGGCCATGTGCGACTCGCCCCACTCGCCTCAATGCGTTTGAGACGGAGCCGAGCAATCCCGCGTACAATCAGGTCACAGCGGCTTTCGGATTGCATCTCACCAAAGTACGTCAGATGAAATTTTGATCGCATATATCTGACTGAAACACCCTATATGATCTCAAATCAGGTTCACAATTGAATCAAACAAAACAATTTATCGTAGATGAGTGAAGTCAAACCAATCAAAGGTTTTTACTTGCCGAAAAACTTGAACAAGATGATCACCGTCCTCGAAATACTCGACTCGAGAAGTAATGAAAGGATCGATCTGATCGCGATCGTTTACAATTTCGGATCGCCGCGAAGTCTTATGTGTCGCGATGGCATTTCGAGGAAGAAGCAAAACGCAAAGCTGGTTGACGACCCTCTCAGGATTGTGAATTTCAGCTTCTACTACGTGGGACGAATCTTTTGAGCTCCCTCTACGATCACGGCTCAGCTTCTATCCTAACTTGATGTTGCATCCTGCCCTCTAATTCCGCCACCTAGCAGCACATATGGAGGTGCGTTTCCGCCCTATGCGGCGGCCGCTCGATGTATGATAGATACTCAGCTTTCAGCTGCTGATTCTTCTGAGTAAGTATCGACTATATTCGCGAATGGAGCTGCCAGACAGGACCATTTCCCCCGGATAAGCGGAGTCGCGCTGACACTCGGGGTCTTTTCCTTGCCGCATGAATGGGGAAGCCCATCTCTATCCCTAATCCCTATATGGAGGCTGTATATTCCGCGCCCGCATGTACAGTACCGATGTACATATATGCTAGGATACACCCCCGGATACACAGGCGGGCATGCATCATATCCGACGATGTTCTCATGTATTCGGATCGAAACTCGGCTGAGGAAAATGAGTCAGACGGATGATGCGCGCCATTTGATCTACGCGGCCTTCACCGAAGCTGCCTGTTGTTATCCATTTCAATACTAATGAACTCCGGAATATCAATCACCTGTGAATAGAGAGGTTTCATGCGTCATGCTTCACTCTCACAAACCCCGTCGAAAAGAATGGAGACACAAACCGAGAATCAGGAGCCTCCCTTTGCGGGACAACTGGAAATAAGGATGGAGGATGCATCGTTGAGGTTCGGGAAAAAAACAGGAAAATCCGCGCATGGCAGCCCAGAAAAGAGAATTGGTCCTATGACAAAGCTCCCATGTGATGGAACCTTCGGGGAACCCTCAAGATGTTGAGTTCAGGCCTCGATATCCGATTCAGGAAAGCCTTCTGTTGGGTAGCCTTCTGCTGAGATTGGTCGGAAACAGGCGATTGCGATGCTTCAGTGATTCTATGGTTTGCTCAGAGTCCGGAGTGTTGCAGCCAGTCGCGCACCTCTAAAAAGTTGCTCCAATAAATTCACATCGGTGAATAAAGAAGAAATATTTTGGTGAACCTCCGAGCAGCGGGGGGCATCGACAGTCGGTTCTTAGCCAAGCCCCTGCTTATTCTATCGTTTCTTCACGGCTCCGCGTTGATTCCGGCACCTTGTGACTCGTCCCGCCGTGAACGTTGCGAGCCCTTCCATGTGCTATCAACTCGACGCGACTTTTACCTGACAGCGGATCTCGGTTCTTGTGATCATCTTCGCGATGTTTTGGGCACGAAGTGTGGTTGAGACCAAATGCCGATAGACAAGCATCCCCTCGGATAACGTCAAGGGCCAAGAGCACTCTCTGCAAATGAGTCGTGGTCTTTCGCAAACTACAGAGAGAGTCAGGAAGGTTGGAGAACATTGATTTTTCGTCGGCGCGGAGATCCTTCTTCCTATCGCACCTGTTCGATGAGTCATCCGATTCTTAATGGTCTACTTTCTTCCGAAGACCATCACGACTTCGTTACGTCCTAGCGGACAATCCAAATAGCCAGGAAGTCTGTTCCGGGAAGAAGCCCCAATTAAAAATGAGAACTACGCTATCATTCACTCGGTGAAAAAGAGAGAATATGACTCACAGCTCACCTCTCTGCGAACGATCATGTAAATCGTTTTGCTTATCGTTGGTCTTCGGCATCAGCGCCCCGATGACGAGAGCTTTCAGTCTCGCCCAGAATGAGCGCCCCTGAGGATTCCGCGCCCCTGAGGTTCCGAGCAACTCTAGACATCTTCAATCAAAGATCGAAAGCCATTGGTCCGATGGTTCAATCAGAGTCTCGATGAGTGAGAGAGCGGGGCGGGACTTATCGATGAGGTTGGCACCTTCTGCGAGGACGGGGTGAGTAACAGGAAGCTGCTATTTAAGTTCGAGTCTAGGTTTCCAGGACAGAAGCTTCCGAAGCTGTGAACTGACTTGATTCAGAAAACGACCTCAAGTTCGACGTCTCTACAATGGATTCATCGAAGAAGGTTTTCTACGATTTGGACAACCTGGAGCAGGTCCTGGGCGAGGATGACGACTTCTTTCGAGATTTAGGCGGTGAGTTCTATGCGTGTGGTCTTCTGGGGGTTTTGCTTTTCCTTATCGCGATGGTTGTTCTTGAGGCGTGGTAGACAGATTTCCTCATCTCTGACGTATCGACTGCTTCAGTTCCAGATGACACACAGATGGCTCCTTCCACAAGGGAGGTTGAGCTGCATGAGTCTCCCATCGCGCCATTGAAGGATCTTTTCAACGAAGGCTCATATCTTTTTGAACAGGCACCCCCAGCTCAAGATCGAGACTGCGGCTCGAACCTGCAAACTCAAGGCCGTGAGAATCATCTGGCCGCTCCATTTGCTTCTTGGGCTCCTGCTGACGCGGGTTCATACCCGCATAACGGCCAAGCTCCTCAATACTCGGCCCCAAAGATCGATTCAGAGTACTTCGATGACGCTTTCTCAAGTTTCTGCATGGAATTTAACCCGTCAATGCAGGCTAACGAGGGCTCATCGAGGTCTCAATACGCTCCGTGGCATGGTGTCAACGCTGCTACGACCGATTCTTGGAGTGATGGCTCCTCGGATGCCTTTGGGAATCGCAGTTTGGACTATTCCGAAAATTTTGTCGCCGCGACTCCAACTGCTTCTTGGGTGGATTTCTCGGGTCAAGCACTCCCGTCGACGAGTGGTGCTCGCGATTTCCAAGATCTGACATCGAGCTCGGTTTCCATGTCAGGGGCTCAAACCTCGACCGACGTCCTGAACTCTATGGCACCGATGTCCGGTAGTGTCCTCAGGACGAATCAGGTTGCGCAGCAGAGTACCGGTTCCACCGATCAGGCTCTCCCGTGCAAGAGGTCTTTTACCATGACAGAGTCGTGGAGCGGATACTCGGCCGCTCCGACTTTTGGCTCGAATGCAAGCTTCGCCCCACCTAATCAGTCATGGAACGATGGATCGACTGCCCAAGTCGCTGCTTCGGGACCTGCCTGGGCATCGTCAGGTAGCGATGGCTCCGTAGCTTCAACGAGAGCAGCATCCCCATCGATAGGATCTTCGGGTTCCGAGCGTTCAGCTGACTCTCCGAGCTCTCCGTCGCGGTGCCCAATTTGCGATGATCCGGCGAGAAAAAGCACTACGGCGTCGTGTGCTGCGACGGATGCAAAGGTTTCTTCAGAAGATCCATCCGTTGTCAACGCGACTTCAAGTGCCCGCTCAGCAAGAACTGCAACTTGAAGAAGTCTGAAGCGGGGGGCAAATCTCTATGCCGCCACTGCCGTTTACGGAGGTGTCTGGAGGTGGGAATGAATCCAAGAGGTGAGTAATGCAAAGGCGTGCTATTCTGGAGGGCTGCGGTACGCGAAGCGAATCCTGATATCTACGACTATTGACCAAAAATCTCAAGCTCAAGATGGATCTCCTTTCTCCGCAGCTGTTCAACCAGAGAGAGACCCTATCGGTCCGCGCAAGAATAAGGAGAACCAACCGGCGAACGGCCAAGCGCCTCTGGGTCACAACGCAATCACCAGCTCCAGCATTCTGCCAAAGGTGGGTGTCACGCACTATTTGTGTTAGGTATACAGAGCGAGGACCATTGGTCCTACGATCGGGTGTGGGGGTGGGGGTAAATCGTTTGCTGAAGTCGCCAGAGGAGAGACCTCAGGAAGCGCTTCTGAGCTCTCATCGGTCAGGAACTAAAATTCGAGGAGTTCCTCCGATGCGTCCGTCGGTAGCCAGGCGCGAGCGTCTTATAATAGTTTGTTGCCATAGCGGCGTGGATCATCATCCTCAATGTCCCGCGCCGTTGAGGGAATTTCTCACAGTTTAATACTCTAATGTTTTTCTTCCCCGTATTTTCAGAGCGCGATCGATGCTTCGGGCAGGACGGCCGCAACACTCGTCGATCTCTACTTGAGCGTGGATCAGTCGACCGAGCGGATCTTTGATTGGGCTAGAAACCTGCCCAATTTCCCAGCTCTCCGCCATGAGGACCGAAAGAAGCTGGCCGAGGATCATCGAGTCACGCATCTCCTCTTCGAGATCATTGCGAGGAGTCTTCCGCAATCTTCCGAGCCCCGCTTGCTCATGGGAGAGAGACTCTTCATAAGCGAAGATCAAGCGAGTCCCACGATGCAGTTGGGGCAGAAGATACACAAGGATCTCCTAGAGCCCATAAGAAAACTCCAGCTCGACGAGATGGAATTTGTTTTGCTCAAGAGCATTCTCTTCTGGGATACTTGTGAGTAATCTTAGGCATGTGGTTCTCTAATGTAGCGAATTCTCGTAGATTTCTTGGCGGACACCGGAGGGATCCTTCTCTAAGTTTCCATTTTTACTTCCAGCCTCGCTACATATCTTGGATATGGGAAGAGTTTCGGCCGCTCGAGCGGACCTTTATATCGCCCTGGAAGAGCATGTCCGCGGCAAGGGCTTTCCGAATGGATATCGCTCGCGGCAGATTTCCCAGATGGTGGGAGCCTTCTCCTCAACGGCTTACGAAGTTTCGGATTTGCTCCGTCGGTCACGGACCCTCCAGATTGCTCCCGTTCCCATCTAATGAAGTGGGACTTATTACTCCCGAATCTCCAGGTACAGAACCTACGCTGAAGACAGGGACTGTTTTCATCAAAAACTATTAATATATTCATCCTAGTTTCCTCCAGCAAGGATACCAACAACACCAGAATTTATAATCCCCCTCCACCCTATGTATCACTCCCTATAATAAAAGTGTAATGTCCATCTGTCAGTCTTCGCACCTTCGCCCCCTATAAAAGAAGCGTAATGACTGTCTGTCAGTAAGTTCGCACCTTATCGACCATTTCGCCCCATCACTTGGACCTGATTTTGTGTGCACTACACGAGGAATGATCCCGTCCCATGCCTTTGCGACTTTGGCCCCACCGACCCTTCCCCCCCGAGGGTCGCGAAAAGCTCCGGGTTTTTCTTCAATATGCACTATTACGTCATCGTCATTCCAAGATGGCGCACTCGCACCAGACCTGGCAGGACCTTGGGCTTTGACTGCCGGGCTCAAGCGAGCGTTGCTTCAAGCGTACACTTTCGATGAACTGCCGCCTGTTCAATCGTATACTCATGATGACCAAGATCACCGGGGTCGGGTGTCGTCGGGAGCGGCTTCTCCGCTGACTCCGCCAAGGATATCGACTCCTTCCGCGAACCCTCGACGGGAAAATTCCAGCCTTCAATTCTCATCTCAACCCTATTGACCGAACTCTAGATCATTTTCTCCGGACTCATGATCCGTAAGAATAATCAGGGGACTGGAACATCCAGTGCCCCTTACAACGGACTTCCTCGATTTACTCAAACCAAGACGGCGAAGTCGGCAGTTTTCCTTTATCCCTTACCCGTACTAACTCGGACTCAAGGACGGGTTGTCGTCTCCCGAGCGGACAATCCGGTCGAACAACAATCCAGCCGGCTATAGAATAAAAGCGCAAGCGCTACATCTGTGGGCAGTTTTTCGGGTCTTTCTCCTCACCGATTTCGGCACCAAGTAATTCTGCGGTCGGGGGATGATTCCCCGGTGAGTGAATTGATGTTTTTTTTCTCATCTTCTACCCTTCCGCCCAGAGATTGTCAATAACTCCTTCCACTTCCCCTCCAAACTCATGTGGTGCTAAGTCACGCAGTGCTTCAATTGTGGTTCGAAAGGCACGGATTCCATTCGCTAGGGCGGACATCGTTCCCTTTATTCGTGCTCGGTGATCGCTGACGGTGAATTACGTCATTCTCGCAACTCGATCTAATGAATGTTCTTCAACACATTCCCGACTCATACCCGCAGTCTTCGTAGCATGAGCAAGGTCGAGAAATAAATTCCGAATGAGATCTCAACGTCTACAATATCTGGATCAGCACTGCGGCGAGTCTTCCTTGCGGTGCTCATTTCCCATTCACGCTCCGGGGAGAAATCTTTCGAGTTATCGTAGCCCCGTTGCGTCCAAGATCTCGATCGTGACTTGAGATTCCGGCTTCACCCCCCGACCAGTGTCGACCCGGAACTCGAACCGCCTTCCGAAGCCAGGGTGGCGAAGCCTTCTCGCGGTCCGAGGCCGCGTTCTCGACCCGGCAGCTCAACTACCGAACTCGACCCAGGCATTCCAATGATTGCGATCGAATTCTCGAATTCTCGATTACGGATTCTCATGCACCCCCGGAAACGATTCTTCTTCTGTTTCTCGCTTTCTCCCCACGAATTATTTCCCATCGTCACTCCTGCAGCCCTCGAGGGGGATTCGAAACGCACAATATCAACAGCGACGCTTCATCTATATATACGGAAGAGACGATGAGAATGAAACGGGAAGCAAGATCTTTTATTCCTCCTCTCGGGAGATCTATATAGGGTATATACTATACGTCGAGCACCGCATAGGTCAAACCCTCCCTTCACTGGCTGAACGGGAAAAAAACTTCTCTATCTACACTCATTCATCGAATTACGGTAGCAATGAGTAAAAATCGAGAGCTCATAGTTTCCCGTGCGCCCTCCGGAATTTCTGTTTGGTACCGTCCGATAAAGCACACGCTCGCCTCGTTACGAGGCAAGAATCCCGAGTCATTCTACCGCTCTCCATACATGCGGTATTTCCTTACTTCGCCGACGCATGAAAAATCGGGGAGCGAAATTTTCGACACCAGAAACCCTTTTTCATGTCCCCTTCATGCCCTATCCGTGCCGATGTCCCCTTTTCCTCGCTACTATTCCGCATCCGAATAAATTGTGTTGGTTCCTTACCAGCGAGCGGTCATGCACCTGAGTCATCAAGTCTCAGCAGGCCTCGAGCCTGATCTCAACTGGAAACCTTAACAAAGAATTGCGATTCATGCAACGATGACGATCGGCTTGCTCGAGCGGGAAATGTTTTTTAACGCCTGTTCCTCGTCGGGGCATATGCAGAGTGTCTGCAATAGATATGTTCCGTCACGAAGTTCGGCAATTGGAAGATGCGAGGCTCATCATTGGGACGGAAATTCCCGCCGAAGAAAACTCCATGATTAGAGAAACCCATGCTAGCTTTCAAGATGAGAGCTCTTGCTTGTACTTGAGATCGGAATTCGGAATCCGCAGAATCGAATTTCGAATTCACAATCTACCCCGCGGCAGAACACCCCATTCGACCGTGAGCGTTCAGCCGCGGTAGGAATCCCTCGCCGCGAGACTGTTCGGTAACGAGGCACTCTGCCGCGAGACTGATCGGCAGCAGGACGAGCCGGACCCTCAGCAGCATATGTTCGCTGACGAAGCGCTTTGAAATCATTCTCAAATCCTTCCGAGCTCATCTCGTGCAGCTTACTTCCTCCCCGAACTTGATTCCTTCATCCCATGCCCATCAGACGGACTAACTGCTTCAAGTCCGAATAATCTTCTCACTAAATGAGTCAGTCTAATCAGTCAGTTTTCCTAAATCTCGGACGATTGTCAGCTCCATGACGACGAAGATCCAAGACTCCGCTGAATCCACTGGCTCATTCGTGGGAGCTAACCGCGAGAAATTCAACCTGTTGGCCGCAAAGGCCATCGAATGCCCGTGTCTGACCGAGGAGCACTCCAAGATCGATAGTCTTGAGGAGACAACGCTTGTTATGCCATGATTGAGCTTAAGATGTACCCAGTGGCGGATTTTCGATTTTGCCGCCCAAGGCTTAATCAGGCCCGCCGCCCTGATACAACCCATTTAAGAATCCTGATCCTGTCTGGCGCTTGCACCAAGCTATTAAGATTCCATCTCTATTCCACTAAGAGCCTGTGGGATCCACAGAGTTGAAAATCGTGACTCGTCGATCCCAGATAAGGGGGTAGAAGGTTTCCTCTTCAGAATACTTGATCGGGTATGATCTCAGGGATCATCCAACACATTGATTCTTGCTATTCGTTTCTGGAACGGCTCCCCGCCGTTATTCTGACAGCTTCGAGCTCATGGACAGAGTTGACGTCCTCGTCTGGGACTGGAATAATTCCACTGAATCGTCGAGAATCCTACGAGCTCTAAGCAGGGATTAGTCGTCCCCGAAATTAGCCGCCCCAGTCTATAGCCTACTAAGTCTACTGGGTTAATTCGCCACTGCTTATACCAAAAAACGAGTCAAATCAAGGGATTCCTCTTCGATGGGCGGCAATGTTTCCCGAAACTATACCTCGCAAGCAGCCTGTAGCCTGAGCCAGACTGTCAGCCCTTTCGAACTCCCGGGTACTGAGCGACCAAGCCTTTCTGATTCTCATCTTGTTTCTCTTCGTCTTGTTTCGCCTTATTGTCCGACTTCTCCCTCGAGTCAATCGTGCCTCCCAAAGGCAGGACCTTCCCGGAAAGAGGTAGGAGATGTTTGCGACCTCCGCCGAATCCGCATCCTATCGGAGGCCGACGAGTCAGGGAAAATTCAGGGGACGGCTTCTCGATGAGATCCCGACAGGATATGCGGTTTCGGCCGTCAGAATCTAAGCGAGAGCACTTTTGTGGAAGTATGGACTCATGCGATCGACGGAATGACGCATTTCATCTTCTTCGCCGTTGGCCTAGCCGTGAATGTAACTTCCGACGCCGGCTCAAATGCTTGGAAGAAGCCAGAATCTGCCGCCTCTAAGAGGGAGTGGGGAGGAAGAGATTCGACTCTCCGTGTCGCACTTGAATTCTACCACGTCCACTCAGGAGGCTCAGGCCACCTTGGGGAGAACTTGTTTTACGACGTCTAAATCGCAAGCTCGGAACCCGTCCCTCACCCGTACCGCTTGGTTGAAGATGGCATACGCGCATTGTCTGCATCGAGCCGTCAGGTTCTGCTATCACGTGAGCGACCGATGCTTACCGTGACGGGAAGGTTCGCATACGCTGAATTCTTGTTCTATCCGCTTGTTTTCGTGGTCCGAGAACGCAAGCGATCGTAATGTCTCCATTACGTGTTCGTACCGCTGTTGACATCTCAGGATGATAACACGGAGTGATTCAACACGGTCTCAGAGGACCCAAAGTTTCGGATAAACAAGCGCGAAATCGCGTTTCTCCTAACGTTTCGATACTGACGGGCGGAATCCCATCTCTAGGGAGTCTGCATCAACGAAAAGCTGCCGAGGAGGGACGCCCTAAAGGGGGCCAGGAGCCTCGAAAATTTTGCCACTCTCCTTACCCAAGAGGAAGTATATTACCTTCCCGAAATGATTATTGTTTCCCCAAGTCGACTCCCTCAAGGTTTTTCATCGAAGCTCACGATGATTCACGCTCAACCTGAGCGATCCAAAAGTTTGGTTCGGCAGAACATCTCAGCTTTCATCATCAGGAATCTCAGAATCAGCGAAAGATCCTACCGAGGACTGTGCTGGCTGCGTCAGCTTTCATCAGGAAGCAGACCGGCGTAAGACGTCAGGGTCACCCGAGAGATATCCCACGGAACGTCGGGGAATACTGAAACTGTCTGAGACTAGACACTGAACCCCTGACCGACTGACAATCAGTGTGGAGCCTCAAGTTTCAGGGCGTTCGTCTCTCGGGGAAGCCGTGCGTCAAAGACCAACTAGCTCGAGAGGAGGCGTCGATTGATAAAGAAGACAGGTCTGCGGTTCAGCAAGCTCCTCATAGAAACGCTTTTGCGGTCGAGCATTGTGAGCTATATTTTTGCGTCATTCCAGACTCTCCCAAGCAGATAAAGCGAGACAGTGGACACGTATGCATCGTTTGGGTACTCAGTTTAGCCCTTGCTCCGTGAACGGCAGCGCATACATTCTCTCCGATGGCGTGAACTCTCGCTCAGCGTCACCACCGGGAGCGTCACTCGACGGCTGCGCGAGCCGTGGAAAGCCGGCTAAAAGGTCGACGGACTGCATACGAAAGCAGATTGGCGTTCCGCATAAGCCGAATCCCCGGCTTTGAATCCATTCGGTTCGTGGTAGGGAGTTGTGCAGCGTTCTGTGATGATGTGAGATTGCTTCTGTGATTTCGTGATCATCTGATTCACTCAGTATTTAGATGGGCTCAAAAAGAAGAGTCCTTGATCACGAAATGGTTTCGACCCGTCACAACCCAGTGACTCATGTCACTCAACGAGACAGTATTTCAGACGCACCTCCTCGATCAACAAGTGCTTCAAACGATTGGCGGCTGAAAAGGCTTGACAGCAGAAAATACAGGGTTCTCCGCTTTTCCATCGCAGACCGATATCTTCGGATTCTGTCAGGTAAGAGTAAAGGTCGTGTGGGTAAGAGAGAACTTCTGACTCAGTTTTTCGGGAAACTTCAATTTCGTATTCTCCCTATGATAAGGGCATATTCGCCACTATCATTCTCTCCGCTTGTGGTGTATCAATGAACTATGTACGTTCTACTTCCCTGATGGAAGGCTTTCTTCTGTTTCTCAATCAGGCGTTCGAGTCGAAGGAGTGAAAACTTCGATAGTGCTGCATATGACTGCGTCCATACAGACCGTATCTCCCGCTAGGCGGACGATCGGATTGGAATGTGGATTGTCCTGGAAATGGTTATCCCGGTAGGAATGTTTGGTTCGAGCAATTTCCTCCGTAGGATGCCCGTATTATCGATTGGCGTGCGCGTTCCCGTTTAACTCTCATGAGTTTTTAGCCTATGCCAGGTTTGAGTTCCCACTCAGTGGTTCGAGAAATTCCGCGTTGCCATCCAGGAAAGTTCATTTACTCCGGGGACCCGTCTTTGGGAGGGATTTTTTGATCGGTCATGCCCGCGAACTCTCGGAGGGAATAATCATTAGCCCTCTATGGCTCAACGGGAATGGTCTCTATCATGGGAAGATTAATTAGCTATCTATGGCTCAACGGGAATGGCCTCTATCATGGGAAGAAAACTAGCCCCGGAAGAACGAATCAAATGCATCCGCTCCGAGCTGGATCTTCCGGTCAGAGCCAAGGATAGAACGGAGGTCGCTCAAGAGCCCTTATCCCTTCCGTCATTGGCCACTGTGTCCTTCACTGCACTATTCGTGAACATCGGCATGGTCGCTATGCCAGCGGATTTCCATCCGGGACTATGCATCGGGAGAACTATCTGGGGGTTGCGGTCGAACGGTTTCCTTCCTACCCTGTTTTCCCTATAGAAGCCCGTTGTGAGATCGCTATTGCAAAACGAGGCTGTTGACGTTCCCAGCCTCGGATAGGTAGCTCTAAATGCTCCCGCGACTGAAATCTATTCTGATAGCTAAGCTATTCTACGACTCCCACAGAAATGAAGGATCGAGCTGGGGGCGAGGCCCATAGATCCAAGGTGAGTCTCCCAATCTTTTCGAGTGTGCAATCACCCGGCGGTTCCTCGCATGCAAAACTGAACTCCTTTCATTGCAGATACGAGCGATTCCCTTCCCCCCAGGAGTGGGAGAGAAAAGCCGAGCGACCCAACAGTGAGTTGGAAGCCAAGAATCTTTGTATCGAACGCGCTCTAGATACTTCAAATACTTGGGGGAAGTAACGAATGTCTTCATCCAAACAGCAGGACTGTCGGTCCCGACCGAACAGCCGAACCCGAAGCAAGGATCGAACAGTAGCTCGCCGTCCACGACTCCGGTCGAACCCACAAGATCTCAGCTCTGGTAGACCACGGCCACGATGGTCTGCCCCCAGGCTCAACCTAGGATGAATCATATCCATTGTATATTTCTACTAAAATTCAATACAGCCCCTCTATTTTAAGCAGATGTATAATATTCTCGGTCTATTCCCGAGTGTCGATATTCTCCATCTTGACTCTTCTGTGATCTGAACTCCCAGCCAGATTCAGGGGCTGGAATATTTTTCGAGGGAGTGCAAAATCAACAATACGATAGAATACCCGATAGAATATTGATGCCTGCGGGAGACCAGGGGTCTGCGGAGCAGTCGCAGCCTGGATCTTTTCCATGGAAGAGAATAGAAAACAAGCAAGTAGGGCCATCGGGCTTGTACTCTTATACATAGACACTCTCTATGCTGATATAATTCTCTCCCACGAACTTTTCCGAAACCTTGATAGATTTCCATCGACCTCTAGGGTTCCTGCGAGAAACCACACATTTCATATATCGGCGGCTGGGAGTTGTGAAGCTTGATTGGATCCACAGTCCCACAGCTTGTGATTAGCTCACTGACTACGAGAGGGGGGATAGATTTCTCTGAGCAGTAACGCGCGCATGATAATCATTCAGAGGCCGATGTGTGGATTCCGAGCCGTCTAATTCATTTATACACTTGGTGGCGGCTGTCTCAGCTTCTCGTCGATCTTTGCCCCCATTTGGCATCAGCATGGAAACAACATGCAAGCAATATAGGTAGTAGAGGCGTCAACGATACAGACCATTGAGACAGATCTCCACTTGAAGATAATACGCGATCTAGCCATGCATCGATGTTTGTGGGCAATCCCCGGCACGTCTGAGCATGTCCCGCTGCCTACCACGTGGCAGTGTCATTGCACCGGGAAAACTCTCACGGCGGAGGCAAGGGAACGCACACCGAGCGTTATTGCAGTGAGGCGCGCGACAGTGTGGACTGACGTCAGCAGCATGGCTCCGTTCAGAGGGGAACCGTCCGACAGAATCGATGGCGGCTTCTTGTCCCCATGGTCCTTGCGGCGCGGCGCCGCTCGGAGAATCCCAGCCGAAGCTCTCGAATACTTTCGCGCCAGTCTAGATGTATCTGAGAGACTCTGGAATGGTGGTCTGTGTTCGTAACCATTGTATGCGTCGTATCGTACACATTCGCCCCCTACCTCGGTACGATTGTGGAAGGTCTCGGAACGGGGCCTGAGCCTCGCGAAGCGATCCCACAGCCGGCGGGACGAACTCTCACAGCTCAGCGACTATGTCCGACAACACTTCAAGTCGAGCTCTATGACAAGCACATATCCATTAGTCTCCAAATTAGAATGGCTCTAGATCAAGGTTAAGCCCACATCTGACGCGAGGATTCGCTGAGGAAAGTTTCGGCGGAGTGACGTGAGTTCCTTTCGCGGATCCTGCTATATTATGGAGTTGGCTGTATCGGGGGCTAGGTTGGAGTAGGGGATACAGCTTTGGAACAGGTCGCCATCCTGCCGGGCATGCTTTTATCGATATAATACCAGGAATGATTCTCGACACTGGCCGATGCTCGCGGTCAACCCCTGCAGAGAATGTTCATCAATTTTTCCCACGCTGGACGCATTCGGCTCTCTCGTTCGGAGCAGCAATACCAATGTCTTAATCATTAAATCGGTCGGTTCCTCCCCCTTTGGCATCGAGGGGGGGCAATCTTCATCGCTCTCGAAGACCGCCTGCGCAAACCTGACATGAGATTCCGTTCACGTTTTCGCCGAATGGACGGCCACTCAATGTCAGAATTCTGTCGACACCACGATAAGAAGAATGTTTATTGACCGTCTCCTGGGCTTGTATCTGCATCATTACTGAAGAAAGACACTTCGCTGACGATCATTCTCAGATACAATACTTTCCAAAAGAAAGGGTGCTCAAGCCCGAGCGAAGAGTAGGTACTTGTTCGTAGTCAAGGATTATAACCCGCTTCCACGATCCACTTTTCCTCGAACGAGAATTATCGCTCACTGATCACCTTCTCGAGAAGTCTGAACAGAATTGCTTTACATGGGAAGTCATTCATCCTCGTATCCGAGCCGCAGAAAAGCTGAATGATTGGAATCAGGGTCCGATAAGGGGGTCAAACTTCCCCGTGTCCCGAGAATTATCATGCTCAGCAAGCAACGACGACTCGACTTGGGATCGAATGAAGAAGATGGGACACCGAACAAACATACCGATTCACTTTCGAGGGACACCTACGCCGAGTCCTCCCGACGCGACGGAAGAACTCCTGATATCTATCAGAAATTCGTGCGCCCGGCAGAACTTCGCTCGGTTACTCAATCGGCATGGCGTAGATCTAGAGTAACGAGCGTTTGCCGCGACAAATTCGAGAATAAAGAGAAAACTTACACGGAGTTTTTTTATGATTCACGGCAGAAAAGAGACTTTGTTGCAGCAGCGTCGATGATCTACCCAACAAGGTCACCGTCGGCTTTCAGTACTGACCTGAGAGTCTAAAATCAAAACACCGAGTCATAAACATTTACCGGTTGTTCAAGTTCGCATCGATTGAATACCTTGACACGCTCAAGACACCGATTGTAAATCGTGACATGACAATTTCCTCAGGGTGAATAAAGAAAGCACCGATGAGAGACGAAATCGCATACCGAAAGGAAAATATCATACGAGCCGCTGTACAATGAGTTCGGGGGATACGAGGGCAGCTATTCATCGAGAACCCGGAGCTCTTTTTCGTAGGAATCGACCACATGGGAGGGGCGGTGGAGTCTGCCTGATGGTTCGCAAAGGAGTGACCTGCATAGACGTCCTCCCCCGGAACGTGGGCTGTGAACTGTTCGCTGTGGACATCTTCGGTATTCGTCTATTCTGCGAATATTGTCCTCCTACGGGTACTTCGGAATAACTTTGAAAGAGTATCTGAACGCTCTGTGAGGTTATGGAGTCTATCTGTTTTTTGAGCACGCTATCATTATCGTGGGTGACTTTAATTTCCCGTCGATAGATTGGTCCTCCCCGTTGGTTCTCACAAACGATACTTCGAGGGAAAATATCTTCCTTCAATTCGGCGTTCTCAACTCCCTATCCCAAATGATACTTGAGGTTACGCGTCCCTCGAGTCGCAACATACTGGACCTACTCTTGACATCACGTTCCGATTCGACCTTGAATCTGTCTGTAGATATTGCCCCGGTCAGAACTGATCGTCCAGCGCTTTGGTTTGACATCTCTCTATGCTTCGGGACACCATCCTCGCCACACTCAAAGCTCGAGTTCCGGAGAGCAGACTATGAGTTGATTGGCTGCACCCTGGCGGCGACGCATTGGAACTTGTTTTTCTCTCACTGTAATGATGTAGAGAACATGTAAGATCGTCTCCTCCAGGAACTGCGTTTTCTGTTCTCCATTCAGGTCTAACCTTGGAGAGATCGTCTCACCGGTGTGGACAAGCGTATTGGTCGCACGACTGAACGTCTTGTAAATGCTTCTCCCGGTAATCGAGAGCGAATTCAGCGTGATCTTGACAGAGTATCCCGCCGTCAGTGGATTCTCCATGAGTCCCAGCTATCGACGAGAAGCCGCGGGCTTGCTCTAATCATTTATTTATAGCTCATCGATACTGCTCATGAAGATCATTTACTTGGTTCGCTTGTCAAATGAACGGTTTGTACCGGAGGAATTATAACACACATGTGGAGCAAAAGTTGATGGTTTGAGGAGTGGTATCGCACCTGAAACATGGAATAACAACCACCGCCGCTCGGACGGTGCTACATTGCGTTCATCGTTGGAACATCGTTAGAAAACGAAATTATCTGATACGCCCAGCGACAATTAGGTGATCGACTGACATTGCTTTAGGATCCGTTTCAAAGCCGGACGAGTCGAGTTGCTCGTGGATCATTTTTTTTCTTCTCGAAGCTCACAATGAACAAGCCGTAGGTGACGTAAGTGTTCGATAAGAAGATAAGCGGCAAACACCAGTTGCATCAATATACCGAATCGGTCAGTCGGTCGGTCGGTCAGTCAGTCAGTCAATCAGATGGTGGGACACTCATCATTCGGTTAGAAATCGGCCTCCTCTCATGATGCTCTGACTTATTATATGCGATTAACCCGGTTTCATAAGGATGCGACATTCGGAAATTGATTGTCTGCCTTAGGTGGTTAATTAAGCTTCAAATTGTTTCATTATTGACTTCGGGTTATTCCACGGACCCTGCTCAAGGTCGACATTGTTGAAAGTACCCACGGTGAGGAGATTGCTACATTCGAAACTCTTTGTTGAGAGATCCTGAGACATGTACGACTCCAGGCGCGTTCCGTCGGTCATCGGATAACAAAGCTTGGTTCCCGTCGAATTTATGAGACAGAGTCTTTCCTTCTCGTCTCTTCATGACACCATGAAGGGGCATCGTATGGAAATTCCGATAAGAGAGGCGTCCGGAAAGTTATGGCGGGCCCTAAGACCCATCTGAATATTTCACTCATTATTCGTGGGCCCCATTGAGCTTCACCTGCCTTATCGCCTTCGAAGGATGTCGGGATGAATCCTCAAAAAAATCTCAGACAATAGTTACAATGCGGGGCATCGTGGGCAAGCTTGAACGTCAGCAGCATCAAAATTTCGGCGGCGCGAGATGCAAATCACGACCGGAATGATTTCTTGAGAAAAAAGAAAGCCCGCCGTTTGCACAATGTCTGTGAGACCGCAATCCAAAACGGACTTTTCTGAATTTGAATTGACTTTTATAAAGTGCTGCCGTGCTCGTGGTCGTGGTCATTGTCGTCGTGCTCGTCGTCGCTGTTGTTGTGATGCTGGTTGCGCGATTTCACGCCACGGATCTAAGCGACGCCTCGGGCAATCATCCGTGGGTTTCAGATGTCAAAGGCCGAAGTCCAAGCCGGAATGATTTTGGGCACTGCTGTTGTTGGCGCTGCCGCTTCTGCCAACGCAATTGTGTTCATGGAGATAACGATGATGGAGATCCCTATCTGTGTGATTGATTCATCTGCCGAAGGTCACGACAGAACTTTTGCCAGTATCCGCGCTCGAGCAAAGACGAAGTGAACGCCAGATAACCGGATCAAACTTCGAGGTGGAATGGACCGCTCTCACGTCGATTGTTCTTTAATCGATCCATGGAAGGGGCTTTTTCTCATAGCCGACACCGCCAGAGAAAGTTTCGTCGGCTGAGTTCTGAATGAGCGTACTTTCCTGAAGGGCAGATTGCAGAGAAGAGAACAATACGCTCCTAGTCGTGATTGATGTCACTCGCAAAAAGCGAGAGATTATGTCACCTGATGAGCGTTCAGCTTAATTCGCTCCGCGCTTTATCAATGGGTTGTCTTATTTCGCACTCGAGCCATGCCCAAGGTTGAAGTGAATGATGGAAAATTCCAGCTCCGACTGAGAATCTTCTTCTCGGAACTCTTCCGCGACGTGAATGGCATGCTAGATGAAGCGAATCGATGCTGCTCAAAAAGTCTGCATCGTCGCCCTCCGTGCTATTTCCAGCCTGCCCGAGTCTTCCTGGAACGAAGAATGCTGTCACCTTTCGAAATCCCGTTTGAAGCGTGGATCGTAGTAGTTCTGAACTTCTGTCGGAAAGAATGCATCTCACGAGGATCAGAATTTCCCTTAGCGTGGGAGCCCCTCGAAAGGTGCGATGAGGGATGAGGGACAGGGTCTTGAGGTGCCTGTCAGAGGACGATTCGCTTCCTGGGAGCTACTTTCTTCATCCGATTCTCGACCGTGTCGGATTTTCGGTACATTCCCCGATCACCCAGAAAACATTGCTGAGTGAGAATTGCTTCTCACTGCAGTTTTCTCCGAGAAAGCCATGTAACGGTAAACTTCGATGACGAGGACACTCGACCCAAGAACTGTGAGTTCTCCTTAGCCGAAAGCAATGAACACTTCCCTCGCCTGTTTGATTCTGCTGTTGTTGCCGTGCCTGTTCCAGAGTTGTCGTCGATGACAGGATTGTGTTATTGCAGGTGACCCACCAGATGGCACTTTCCGTCTGTTTGTCTATCGTTCCGTTCGCTCGACCGAGCGACCGACCAACTGGCAGGCGAGACAGGCTGCCGCTCGTCATAACCGAAGTCGTTCCCGATGGACATTCAAACTCACGCGGACCAAGTGACCAAGCGACTTTCACATGAGCAGGAGGGCAGACAGACAGACACTAGGTCAGACCGACAGACGGACGCGCTAACATACACACAATGGTTTGATGGAAGCTGGCGTCATGGCTCGCTGCTGGCGCAACTTACACCCTTGCCCGGGGCCGGTCTACCGCATATATATCTGCCGCGCGCATCTTTCCCCCCACAACAGTGCTTCATCTGACGGGGCTCAACATGAGAGCCAGGGTGATCGTAAGTGTTCTCCGATGAGCTTTCACCTCTCAACGATTTGTTTTCGCCGAAGTTCCCGGACCCGAGTCCGACGGGATAGAATGTGCGGGAAGTGACAGGTGTTCTGACTCGGATAATATTGGTTGCAGGCTCTCGCTCTTTTCGGCTGCCTAGCAGCTCACTCCGTTCATGCGGGTAACTTCGGCGGAGGTGGTGGCGGAGGAGGTGGCTGGTCGGGAGGTGGCGGAGGTGGAGGTGGCTGGTCCGGCGGAGGGGGAGGTGGTGGTGGTTGGTCCGGAGGCGGAGGAGGAGGTGGAGGCGGTTGGTCCGGAGGTGGCGGTGGGGGTCATGGCGGAGGTGGCAGACAATCCGCGATCATTCTAGTCAAAGGTGGAGGAGGAGGCGGAGGCGGACACGGCGGGGGTTCTCTCACCGTGGCCGGACCCACCCACGTGATCAAGACCATCCATCAAGTCAGAACTTTGGACCAAGGAGGGAAAATCCTATCGAAATCCGGAGGAGGCGGAGGCAGTGGAGGTACCGCCAAGATCCTGGTTGTGAAGTCTGTCGGCACCGCGCAAATTAAACATGCAGGGGGAGGAGGAGGTGGACACGGCGGAGGCGGCGGATGGTCTGGAGGAGGCGGAGGTGGTTACGGAGGAGGTGGACACGGCGGAGGAGGCTGGTCCGCAGGTGGTGGCGGCGGCGGCGGTGGATGGTCAGGAGGCGGCGGAGGAGGTGGATGGTCTGGAGGAGGCGGTGGCGGTCGCGGAGGATGGTGAAGCCCTCGAAACACCCACACTCTTTGGCCAATTCTGAGCTGACACTCAAGTGTCGTTTCCTACTCCGGGCCCGGGTCCCCTTCCTGTTCCTCACGTTCAGGAGTGTAGATAGCTTCAACTTCAAGAACATTGTTGTATATAATGTCATCATTCCCATTGATTGTTACTATGATATCGAACAAAGGATGAAGCGATCTCCGATAAATCAGAACCGCATACGTCCCGAGAGCAAAGAAAATAAATACCACTGTTCTGACGAATGAAATCCATGCCCTTCTCGCTGAGAACAGCCGCTGAAACACTTCGTCTAAGCTGTTGCTGGACTGAGTCAAAAACAAACGAACCTGACCTGCGGCGAAGTCTGAAACAAATAAGAGGGGATACGGACTCTATCATCAAGGTACAGATGGGTTCTTATAAAGTCCCTTCAGTGCTGTGAAAAGATCCCTGAACTGGAAAGTTCGCTGAGAGGGGCCTTACTCGACATTTGGTCCGATGAGCGACGAGGCTTCCCGTTCCGAGCGATGCGCGTCGCCCAATTTAGATTCACAAAAGGCTTCAAGCCTTGTGTTCACGAAGACAATACAGCAGACCTACAGCTTCCCGAACACATTGATTCACCAATTGGACCGCTCAATCCTGCATATAGATTGCTGCAGGTCGTCGCGCTCCCGCAGGATATAAACTGAGACTTCGGAAACCTCGAAACGTCCGAGATCCACTCCGTTCCCCCCCGGAATATGAGGGAGTTCGTTAAGCTGATCGGATCAGTCCGCCATGCGGGTCAATGGTTACACTTCAAGGAGGTTCATCATCGGGAGCGTTCATTGTCCGAGGCGCTTGGTAACGGGGCCCCACTGAAGTATCCATCTGGCTGTTTAGGGGCAATTTCGAATATATGTGTTTTCTGATTCACGAATCTGGCTGTCTTCAGAAACGATTGATAATTTTCGCGAATTCTCGTTCGAGTTTAGAATGATGCCAGAACTCCATCGCTTTTGGGACGCAGTTCAAGGTCCCTGGGATCAGAGCGGAGAAAAAGGCCCCGGTGAACATAGAGAAGAAAGTCTCAGACCTATCCCGCAGTATGGGAACCAAATGCGGAGAGTCGGGGCCCCATGATGGACCGCGGAACAAGTCTTGCCACACATCATATCTTGATTCTGGATCAATAGATAATATATATATAAGATGAAATGGACGATATGTAGGAATATCTACAATCCAGCTGCATCCGGCACCTGAAATTTTTTGGCAGAGTGAGGACTGTCCCTATCGATATACCTTATCGACGATCTGTTGAGGATCAGACCCCACTGAAGCCGTCATTACGTCCATAGCTTGCCCCGGGATTATTATTTTCAAGTATTCGTCACGCATTTGGCCGATAGATGCCTCTCCCGTCGAATATATCCATCGTCTGTAAGGGATCACGAAGTCGGGAGAGCTCTATGATCTGGTCCGATAAAATGGCACGCCATTCCGATTCTGGTGGATGACTTGAGACTCCTCCCTCAGGAGGACGCTCATGGAAATCAGGTCGTTGAGTCTGATTCAAGAGGTTGAAGATTCCGTACAGAGACCGGCACGGCGCTTGAGCGAGCTATTGAGGCCATTCGGCCATTCCGCGATGTTTTGACCCTTCAGCGACTAAGGACATCGACTAGGTTTGTGACCGCAGTTTTGTGATAATGCTTGTGAAAACAAAGGATTGTCCGCACGAAGCTTTTAGAACGAGGGAAGTCTCTATTTATTCCTCTCCCGATTCCATTGTCCATCGGATGCGTCAACCGGTCGCGACCGGTCGCCAGCGTCCGAAGTCTAGCTGAGTATCCATCCCTAAAGATATTTCAGTCGGTGATGAGATGCATATCGACGCCGCGGACCCTGGTGTCATCAGGAAAAAACGACTTCAAAACATCCTAGAGATGAATACGCTTTCGTAATGCCACCATGCTCGCGTTAAGAATACTTCTTCCACGGCAGGATCTTCCGCGGCTGTCTGAACCCTTCGTTCCGCTCTTTTCATAACCGTGCTCTTCGCTCCGACGATAGCCTGTCCGTCCTCAATTTTGAGAGCCACGAAATATGCGATGCTGCCGGAAGACTTATTCTTTGGAATTCGTCCCGATCCGCCTCCCTGGCCATCCCAGCTCTGCGAGTAGTCCTTTCCACGTATCAGAGCGTTAGGCTCATGTATTATTCATGGGTCATTCCTTGGTATTTGTCGTCGAGAGAGGTCTCGGAATCTAGAAGAAGTTTCCGATCCTTACGGTCTAATCCAGACTCTATAATAATCGATGTGACCACACCGAAGAGTAGCCCGCTAAATGAGACCGACGTACTTCTCCGGCTCGCCATCCACGATAATCGTCTCCTGGACAATTGACATTTGTACTTCGCGACACGAGCCGCGGTAAATAACTAACCATATGAACGATTCAAGAATATCCTACAGTTCAAATCACAAGTCTCCTTCGGAGCTCAATTCTACAACCCTTCGTCTTGCTTTGCGAGCAACGCAGCGTGCTATCTGTGAGGCACTCAATGTGGGTCCACCACCAGGTGGAATGAAGTTTTTCAGAGGTGGAAGATCCCCGCTGCGAGCGCCAATTCGCTCCTTAAGGAACGGGATCGCCGTCGCACCAAATCGAGCCCGGAATCAAGGAAACCAGCGAGTTTCTAGCCTCGGGCGAGTCACAGCCGCAGCGGATTCTAGCCTGGGAGCGAATGATTTTCGATGACTAAAATCCTTCAGCTCCCCCGTCGGCGCGTTCTGCGGCGTAGCGGTGCCGGACTATAGATCTCCTTCAGGCACTGGATTTCGATCGTCCTACTTCCTGAAAGTTCTCCGAAGTCTTGAAACTGCACGCGTGACAGATTGGCGAGCTGAGCTCGTCCAGAGCGCCTAGGGCTCCGGAGAGCGGATCGAGCATGGGCCTGCGGTCGCCACTGTATGTCATCGTGTGTCACCCTCTGTCACGGGTGCCCGGCGTTTTTCTTTCACGGTCTCTCATCATTTGCGGACTCGAAAATATCGCCAGCTGGGGACAGTTATTCCATCTGATTGTGATGCTCCACGAAAACGGAGAGAAATCAAAGGGACGATACAGGCCGAAACAATCCATTGGAGACAATGAGCGAGGAGCTCAAGCGAAAGTGTCTGAATGCATGATTCCTGAGTCCGAATGCAAGATTCCTCTGCGTGATACAGTAGCGTGACTCTCACAGTGACGAAATTCGAATTTGGCGCTGTAAGTTTCTAGTCTCGCGATGTAAACAACAGAGCGTGAAGAGAGAGCGCGCGAGTATCGGCGCTCCCCCCTGTGCTCTACTCGGAATCCGCTTCTCGACTTTGTGTTTCCGGGGATCGTGGTTCTGTGGATTTCAATGCAAATGTGAGGTCTGAGTGCAAGTGAGGACCGGCAGATCAGCTCTGAAAAATGAGTCATTCACTAGACTTAGTGGCGTCGCTTGCCTCAAATCTGGCTCACATGCTCCTGATTCAAGAGAAGACAAAACTCGGCCTGAAAAAGAGTGACATAATCAATCAAGTTCTGCGAGTGAGTTTCTACCACATCGACTGCCGGGGACGGAAGTTCCCATGCGCCCGCTGGCAGGGAATTCCTATGGTGATTCCTTCGGCAGCTTCATATCAATTCCAATTCTTTTCCAAACATGGATCTTTTGTCCTGTGCCCCCTAGGGTCACGCCGAGGATCGAGCTTCCACGACAAGGCTGCTGAAAGAAGTTCTCGAAGAAGCAAGTCGTCTTCTGGAGAACGCCTTCGGTTACAAGATCAAGGAGATTCCAGGAAAAGCTGTAAGGTGTCCCGATATACTCGAGTCGAAGCCTCACGTTCCATGATCGGAGTCGAGGATTGTGGCTTTTTCTCGGAAGGTCTCCGCCAGAATCTCTCCCAGTAGATCTGATTCAATACGAGCCTGATTTCAGCTCTTCATCCTTGTCAATACTTTGGACTTCGAGCAAGTTGAACAGTTCCTCGAAATAGATGGCGAATGGAAACAGATCCGCGGCTTCCTCTGCATCGTTCTCAGTTTCATCCTCATGTCGGGGGGCGAGATTCGAGACGAGCAGCTATGGGACTTCCTCAGGAATCTTAATGTGGCCGAAGATGACAAGTCAGTCGAGCAACGATCCCAATTGCGTGATTGGATGGTTTCTGGATGATCTCTATTCACGACTTGCACGTCCGAGAGATACGCGATGCTACTTAAATTCACTTCTTTTTCCAGGAGTCATCCGACGCTAGGCGACGTGGAGAAACTTGTCAAAACCACGTTCGTTCGATGGCATTACCTCGATTTGATTAAAGAGAGGCAAGGACTGAACTCTTTCAGGTGGGGTTCCGAGAGCTGCCCGGTCCGGGATATACCGCAGAAAACTGATTTCTGAACGACAGTCCCAGTAACGGGAACCTATAACCTCCTTAGTGAAGATATACATATGAAATCGACTTTCCCTTCCAATGCTCAACCCTCCCTGTGGATCTCGAGTCATTTTCCGACAGGACATATATTCCAGATGGGGAGTTCGCGCGGAGCACGAGTTCAACAAGATGGAGATGTTGAACTTTGTGGCGTCAATCTACGGCGATGGTCGCACAGCTCGTGATTTCACTGGAGTTTTCAGACGCCTAGAGGAAGAGGCTCAAGCTGCTCAGTCATCAGAGAGCATGAATGAGAGCTTCCACGTTGACGAGTAACGTGCGAGGAGCTGCGGGTCCAAATGCTATGTCTGGGTGCGGATCACCATTGTAAATAGTCTCGGAGCTGATGTTCTAATGTGAAAAATAAATAAGTCTTCGATTGAAGGCGCGTTATAGCATCAAAAGCCGGGCCGCAGCCTTTTTGTCGACCTGGAGCCGAACTCAGTCGATTTGTCAGATCTGTGAACGCAAGCCTTAAGGGAGATTCGTGCAATGCAGATAATTGGAGTCAATCTTTTTTTTGTCGGTGACGATTATCCCAACATCCGTGATCGGAAAAACGAAAGAGGTTGTGTTCTGACTCCCCGCCAGCGAACGGCGAACCGAACGCGCGACCGGCCTTGGCGGGCTCTGCTTTCGTCATGACTTCCCCAAGTTTCGACGCCACGTCGAAATGGATCTAAATCAGAATCGAGTCGGAATTCCCCGAATTCTTTCCGCAGATATGGCCTAGTATAGGGGACCCCATTTGGTTCAGAAACTTCCCGAGCAAATGGCGCTATCTTCTCGTGTTGCGGATCTGATCGCCTCAAACGCCTTGGAAGACATCTGTCAAGGATTTCTCTATCACAACTTTCGGCAGTTTGCAGCGTGCCACATCCTTGATCGGTGTGGGATCATGATCGAGACCTGATGACATGTTTCGTAAGGGATGGATGCTCGTACTTGTGCTCCATACAGAAAGCATTGAATAATACGAGTTTTAAGAAGGAGAAGAAGAACGGTCGCGGACGCTCCTACTCCTAAGGTTTGGAAGACGATCGATTGAAGAGCGGTCGCGAAATGCATGTCAGGTATTGATTTATTACTGGAAGGAGTTCTTTTCACAAAACGATGAGTTCGCATTTTCCTCTTCTGCTTTCTGGTCAACTCCAACGGGGACCGTGGGCATGTGAGCCATTGCTTTCATTACTGATGGGAGAAACGCTTGATCAGCTTCATTTCTATGTATATCTTCGATGAGCACAATGTTCCTTAACTTAAAAATTGGTGACAATCCGAACGCCTAGAAGCAAATGTTGGGGGCGAACGCACTGTCGGAATAATTGGAAAATATGAAATTCATTCTTAGATCAACAGAAAGAGTCAACTGCGAACGGTTTCCCACGAGAGTCCCTCATCGTCGACTTGCGGCTTCTCGCAGCTTCTCGGTGATCATTTGACCGAGCTCTCCGGCCAAAATCCACTGACCAACATCGTTTCCCGGCACTTCGTATTTCTTCATACAGTTCTGAAGCTTTTCAATGTCCTCCGGCTGGCATTCCCTCAAAACGTCGTCGATAATATCTAATTTCTCGATGAACACCGCATCCCCAAGACCTCGTTGCCTCACGAGAATGAGCTCGAGATGGTCAAAAAGTGAAAAAAGTAATCGAATACAAAATTCTCTGTGGCCACCGAGCCGCCACAAGGCTCCGATACTCCTCAGAACGAGGAGACGTCCCTTCCGAATCCCCAGGAGATATTCGGGCGCGGGGCCCAGTCTTTTAACGAGGTCCTGAGCAGCCAGAATCTTCTCCTCGTAACTTGTCAACACTTCGGGGTCCTCAATCTTCAGAACAAGGCTGAATCCTCTCTCGGTGTCCATGAGAAGTTTCCGGAACAGCAAGAGATCGGTATTGGCAGGAACGGTCCTGCCGTCACCATCGTCGAGTTTTCGCGATCCGGCCATATCAAGGATCTTCTTGGGCGCATGCGCGGTCGACGAGTGAAGTTTGCCCAAGGAGTTCTCAAACTGCTGCGGTTCACGAGGGCTGTCTACTGTTCGCTGGATGCGTTGCGTCAATAATTTGTTCCTACAAACAGCTTTTCCCTGGCTTTTGCGTTTCATGAATTCCAGGTAGTAATAGTCTTGCTCTTGAGGACATTGCATATTCAACGAAAGCATCTGAACCCGAATGACGAATTCTTTCTCCCTTTCGGCCATTAGCCCGCAATAAGGGTCGTCCGATCGGGGAACGGCTTTGGTTTCCTGTTCCTGCTGGAGCTCGTGGACAGCGTCGAAACCAAATGTCTCCACGTCGCGTTTGTTGTACCGACCCGCGTTCCGCTCGTGGAAATCATTCGGCGAATGAGCGTTGCCGTGCCAGTTCTCCCCTCGTTGCTCAGAGTACCTCCCATCGTCCCGTCGATAATCTCGCGGTCCTTGATCCCGGAAACGCTGATCGCGAAAGTCCGGACCTCGTTGATAATGACTCGAGACAAGGGCGGGGTGTCCTTGGGGGAAACGGAAACGGCTCCCCATGGGGGCACTGTTCATGGCGGGAGGGATATTCTGGAAATCCGAGAACCTGGAGGAAAAAGTATCATATCAGACCTGTGAGAATCGGCGGGAGGATAGTTCTTTCAGGGAAAACCAGACGGGGAGGTCGGCAACTACATTCCTCCATCCCAAGTTTCTCGAAGGTCCGAAGCTTTTTGGGAACTCTCAATTCTAGGGGAACTTACCGTTCGTTGAAATTCTGCGGTGGTGGAGGGAAGGCTCCTGCGGGTGGATTTCTGGATTGCCGAAATCCGTTAGGAGCGGGAGCCTGCGAGGGGTCAGCGATCGGTTGCAGCACAGAAGGATTACTCAGATGAGGTTCTGTATTCAAAGGCTTTCTGTCGAGCTGCCCTATCTGTTGCATCAACTGCAAGTGCTGCTGCGCTTGCTGCTGTTGTTGAAACTGTTGTAAGTGCGGCATCTGCTGGAGATGTTGCGGATGGGCCTGCCGGAGGATCCGGGGTTGTTGTTGCAGCTGCTGTAGCGGCGGGAGGTTCTGCGGCAACGGCTGGTGAGCTCGTACAAGATTCTGTTGGTTTTTTTGTGGTGGTGGCGATGGCTGCCGCTGTTGCGCTGGAAGAGCTTTCGTCCGTTGTTTACCTTGCTGTTGGAGGAACATTTCAGACTCGAGTTCTTCCAAAGTTTTCACCTGGGGTGGTGGCGGTGCGGGTGGTTGGGATCGCCGGCTCTCCTCGAGCATTTGTTTCTCCAGTTGCTCGGCACTGACCACCATGGGTGGAATCATCGGAGTCCGAATCAGGGTTCGTGCTTGTAAAACTGCCTGGTGCGGACCCTGTATCAAGCTCAGCAGCTTCTGAGGTGGCATTGATTGAGGCGTGACAGGATGTCCTGGCAACGGGACAGCGCTAACATGTCCCGCAAGCGCTGGTGGAGGATAGCCCGATCGCTGCTGCGTGAAGGCCGCAGCGGGGGGCTGAGACGCGAAGTTCCTGACTTCCTCGTCCAATCCGAGCTGGGAGATTGAAGTGTTGACGATGTCCTCAATATGTTGGGCGTTATGCTGCTGCGACTTGATGGTTTCCTCGAGTTGGGCCGCGAGAACATCATGGTTCTCTTCCCAGGCGTCGTCGATTCCCGCGTCTCCAAATGTCTCGTCGTTGAGCGCGTCATACTCGTCTTCCTTCACGTCCTGATCGACACAAAGCGTCGACTCCATATCGGCAAGGGGCAAACGTCTCCGCTCTTGCTCATTTGCGGGACAGGCGTTCGAGCATTATCCGTCGACGGTCAATTTGATTGGATGTTTACAACAACTTTCTCGATAGTCAGGGAAGCAGCCGACAGATAGCCAGTGCAGAGGCGCGGCAGCGGAACGACACCAGCGCCAGAACTACTGTAGAAGATGTTTGCGAAGAACTTTGGTCCCGAGCGATCGGAAAATCTGACCCCTATCAGAGCAGACCCGACGCGCTAGGGGACTCAGACTGATCATCCATGCAACCGGCCTGCGGACAGAATATCCTTCACGGCTCGGACCCTTTCGACAACAAAGGCCCCTTCGTCGCGCGCGACCTTCCCGCCACGTTTGGCGCGGAAGTTCGAATTTGTAAACAAAGTTCCGGTCCCATATCAGATGACGTGAAAGTTGTTCTCAGAAAGCTCAGAGATCTTCTTCTCTTCGATCAAACGTCCCTATTGTGATCGAAGATCCCCTCTCAGGTCGGATGACGTAGACGCCGCTTCCCGAGAGGCGGCGAAGCGTCGGGTCGCATTCTCACAATAGAGGAGGGAATGAACAGCGATCTGAGCGAGAGACCCACGTGCGACTCCAGCCGGATGTTTTGGTTCTTCATCGCGCTGACAGGAAAGTCCGGAATTTGATCCAACGCGATCATTCGGTACGTAGAAACTCTGGATAATTCCTTCATCGTGGTTCGACGAAGTTTCCAGTTGGATGTGACATATGATGCTCGAGATGTAGGAACAGCCGGAAAAATATGATTCCTCATTAGGTGATCGTTATACCGCTCTCTTGCTCAGCGCGACGGTGCGCATCATGAGCTGGAACGGCGGGTACAACTCCAGGGGTAGGGGCAGAGGAGGGAACAGAGGAGGGAGCAGAGGCAGAGGTCGGGGAAGTGGACTCTACTTCGAAGATAGGTAAGCCCGTCTATCGACACCGCAACTCATTTCTATATCATCCGAAGCTGGAACCGATAGCTTGAGATTAGGGATTCCAGGAGAGGCTCTAAACGTCCATCGGATTACCACGAAGATTTCGATCAAGAAAATGGAGCGAAACATTCCCGCGAAGAGCGAGAAGAAATTCATCCAGATCTGGTCCCATTGAAAAATTTCCTATCCCAAATGAAGGCACACCTGAAAGCCCAAAAGATGGACAAGGAAGAGCAAGGTTATTCAATCCGATGCTTATCGCGCAGTCAGTGATTAATCTATCCAGCGAGTCGCTCACTGATCGTTCCAGATCAGAGGCGTTCAGAATACGGAGGTACCTGGTCTAAGCGCAAACTTATTCTCCCAACGCAGGCCTGATGATCTCGAATGTATTGAAACAAACCGCCGGCAAAGAAGCGTTACTCACGAAAAGTGACTCCTATCACCTGAATGGCAACGTGGCCCAATTTCTGGCCCAGTGTACGGAGCCGAAAGTCGTGGCGAGGTTCATGCAAGCCTTCAATTTGGAGAAAGTGATACCGAGCCACAAAACTATGAAAATATTCGAGGCTCTTGTCGATGCTGCGATGAACTTCTTCAGAAACCCGGCAGAGGTGCGTGACAATCATCTGAGCTGGAGAGAAGCTCCGGTACTCTTGCTGTCAGCTCCATGATTTCAAGGGCGAAGGGTAGGTTTGACGAATATTCGTCTGATTGACTCGTCTCCTAAAGTTCCCCTTGATGTTGCGTTTCAGTTCGAATCTGAGGACGATGAAGAGGCTTCGGATGTGGATTATGGCGCCGTTTTCATTCGATGGCTTAATTCTCTGGCTCTTCACGTTATGGACAAGATCGAGATATTTCTGAACGAAGAAACGCTTGTCATGCAGAGAGTTCTCTGTATGATATGCGGGAAACGCTTCGTGAAGTCTTTCGCTGACGGAGTGGATTCTGGTTAGTTCAATCTGGGAGGTGAAATACACGTTCTCGTTGGAGTTTAGCCCACCGAAGCATTTCGGAAGACCTTGATGAACGGTCGCGTACTATAGCTGTTAATCGTTTTCCTTTGATCAGAGACTCTAGGGATCGCGTCGGACTTGGAAAAGGTACGCGAGAGGTACTTCCATTACCTAACGAAGGAGGCAGATCTCGAGTCTCTGATGCGAAATCCGCAAGCTCGCTTCGTAGTTGCACTATCGGTCTGTCTGGCGGCGTCGATGGGAATGAGGAAAGTTTTCAAAAGGTTCCTCAAACTGATTTCTGGGTGAGTCTGGCGTCCCTTGACCAGAGGGGGTGTGGAGGAAAAACTACCGCAGTATCCCTCCAGAGTTTCGCATCTTTGAACCCTGTACTGCGGGAAGGCGTGCAGTGACGTGATCGATTAACGAATGACGTAATCGAATTAATTACAGGGAAAATGCTGAGTCTATCCTGCTATGCGAAGAATCATTCATCGTAGTGGACGCCATCTTGAGGAATTCGTCCACGTTCGATCTACAGCGCAAGTGCTCTGAAAAGATCCTGGAGATGGCCGACAAAGTTTCCGAGACGAACCCAGGAATTATCACTGGAATGATTGCAGGTCTCAAGGACAAAGACGAGGTACTGGTCTTATGTTTCACAAACATTTGCTGATGTCGAATTTATCCGCTTTCCTGATAGTTTCGGGCCTAATTGTCTAATTTGTGTTTCAGTTCGTCGACTTATACGAGAAATTATCGGGGAAATTCACTCTCGAGCTCCTCACGAAAAAGGCTGAGTTGGCTTCAGCCTGTCTGAGATTCGACATGAAGCAAAACGATTTCTTGGATAAATTATACGCTCAAATGAAGCTGAAAGAGCCGGGTGAAGAGAACTTCATTTTCCTCGTCAGGCACCTCGGTCTTTTCCAAGTTTTCAAGGTCATCTGTAACTTCAAAGCTAATCAGAAAGTCTTGAAGGCGCTCGACGACCTTTCGTCGCAGGAGCTGATGAATTTGGCGTGCAGTTCTCATGTGAACCTACTCGAGGCCATCATATCGAGTGAAAGAATCGGGGAGAAAGTCAAATTGAAGATGTTGATCAAACTCACCGATAAATTCCAGAACATAGCGGTCGACAAGTTTGGAAGCCGACTCATGGACGCGGTGAGTTGGAGTCGATCGAAGTCTGGCCTTTCATATGTTCCCGTGTCTTCTATATATGGGTGGACCAAAAGCGAAGCGAACGAGGTTCGATAGGAATCGCTGATTTCCAGTTTATTCGGACACGGAATGAATCTTCAGTTCCCAGCCTCCTGATGACTCGATTCACCGGCGAGATGTCTTCCACATTTCACAGGTAATCATACAATGCCAAGTGAAGACTCTGAGAGTTGTCGCCGGAGAGCTGGTCAAACACAAGAAGACCCTTCTCGGAGACCGGATCGGGAAATTCGTCTTTCTCCATTGGGGCCTGAAGTACTTCGAAGATAACAACAAAGAAGCATGGGACAATGTGATTTCCCACAGCAAAAACCGAAAGCGACAGAAACTTCTTTCTCTGCTCTCATTGTAAAATCACTGAAGGATACAGGGGAAGAGAGTTGCTCAGAATCCGCTTCCGCTCTACGGGAATCGCGTTTTCGTTGTGGAACTCTATTGAATAACATACGCATGTAAATGAATTGAATATATAAACATTACGTTGTTCGATACGACAGAAAACTTGCGCCGAATGTTCTCCAGGAGTTTTCGAAGACGACATTCGATAGGAGCCGAGCGCGACAATTGAGTATTTTAAGTAGTCCACCGGCGCTTTGGAGAGGCTCGTAGTTCAGGTGAACCCACGGACGTTCACTTTCTGATCGGATGCCGGAGCCGACCCGCGTTCCGAGCTAAGGAGTGGGGAAATGACATCATGTGTTGACAACAGTTGCCTTGGAAAGGGTGAATCAGACTGGCAGTCGCGGCAGCATTCACAGAAGTTTTTATCGAGGCTCCTTCCATCCGATAACGGTTCAAGAAGCGGTCAACCCAAGTACGACCAGCTCTGAACGGAAATAATTCGTGAAGTGATCCAAAAGGGTGAAAAATGGAGTTCAGCCAGGCATGACAGATAAATTGAAGGTCCGAGGGGAGAGACACTATCCTTGCCGGGATTTGAATCGCGCGCGGAGAGGGACGAACGCGATCAGCTGATATTCGAATACAAGACCGATCGAGCCCGGTCGCGTGACTTTGTTTAGATGGCGTCTTCTCCGGGAACGTCGCCCCTGCGGTGGAAAACGTTCGGAAGGCAACCCCAAGCCGCTATGGTTTGATGCGCATCGTCCGCGGCCCCTCGCTTGCCCTAGTAGCGGAGCCCCAGAGGGTGAGGGACTCCAGGAAGGGACTGAAGAAAGACAGCCATTGTGTAACCCGCCGTCAAGCGAGAAGCGCTCACTTCCACTGCTCGGGTCGCTTGGCCAACAAGCGAATGGTTAGAGCCCGCCATGAATCCCCTGCACATGCACGCCAACTACCAAAAATACCAAGATGTCACACCGTTGAGAAAGAAAACCATCAGTTCTAGCATTAATAGCAGGTAAGTTCGATCGGGTGCCGTGTTCCGATCAATCTCAGTCAGTGACAGCTTAATGTGAGTCGGGAGTGACCGTGACCAGCGGTGTATGTGACAAATCCAATCGCTCCGTGAACCCCGGTCGACGTCAGTGCCTCTGCTCGACACGGATCAGTCAGAGCTCTTTGAAGTTCTCCGTTCGTGAACGTTTGTCTGAAGTTTCGTGAACTTTCTTCGGCGTGACAGCGACCCCGCACAGCGACGGTGAACAATAGCGCTCCAGGTTGACCGTCGACGTCGGGACCAGTGATGTCGTAGCTTGCATTCGTCTTCCCATTCACTCGAACGAATCGAAAAATCTGTGGCCCTCATGGGAGCTGTTCAACCTTTCGCGTAGCTTCCGAAGGTTTCTTTTCACTCGGATTGAGCGCTTCAGCCGCCTCCTACGACTGAGTCAGCCGGTTAACGCAATGTCTGACCGGCGACCGACATTGATTATTGCGCAACACCATAGATACCGCAGCCGACTGAGCGAGTGTTGCAGGAGCAGCGACGAAAACAGCACCCCTGCAGTCCACTTACGCATCAACGATGTTCAGTTATGTAACAAAATCACAACTGGCTCCTGGCTTTCGGCTCCCGCGCTTGCCCCTCGGAGTCGATGATTGGGAACTCGCCTGTGTTAAAATTGATTTCGTTCCTTGAGGGAGCTATTTTGCATAGTTCGTGGCGACTTTGATCACTGCCCGACAGCTTTGTATTTCCATGCGTTCCCTCGATCTGGAGTCATTGGCTCCAGATAAAGTCCAAGTGATCCATGAGAATTTTTTTCTCTAGACGTCAAGAACGATTCCGATCGGAGCTGCTCCCGAATGCTTGCCCGTGGAACACGCAACGATCCAACTGCAGCTCTCACAGCGTGTCCTCTCCATAGCGGCAAGGGACTGTTTGTGTCTTTTCTGGTGGTAATGGTGGCGGTGCTGCTGCTGCTGCTCGATACTCGATAATTCCATCCTTTAGTGTGCGTTCGGTAGGTGTTTACGGCAGCGAACGAGCTGAAACATATTGTCAGTTTGCTGGAGGAAATTCGGGTATTTACCTTGTTGAACGAAGTGTTTGATGCGCTCATGTCTGATGCCCTAAGTGCGCGTTGTCAGCCGAAGAGAATCGCGGTGTTGACTCCCCGACCGTCTGACCGTGCTGACGGCTGTTACCATCAATGTCAGCTTCGTTGGTGCCGGTGGTTTTCGGCGGCTCCTCGCTCCACATGCGTGAAGACGGCTCGAGCGAGCGTTCTTCGTGCGAGTCCACACACATTGCGTCGAACAACTCCTCGGAAAAACCATAAATCGATCCATATTCTCCCTTCGGACTGGACGGAAAGTAGAAACAAAATTTTGACGTCTAGATGGTGATGAACTTCCTCGTCAGCTTCGAGGATATTCTGTGATGTTTGCATCGGCACAGGAAATCTTCCGCATAGGTGTCGGTAATTTTCGATTGTCGGCTCGAGGTTTCCCGGTCGACCCTTGTGCGGTGAAATCTTTATCGTCAGTAACCAGTTCTCGGTTGTATGATACAGTGCTCCGATGTGAGTATCGGGCGGAGAGACATTGTTGGAGATGTCGATCCGGTCTGTCGGCGGTGGATTGTGTTTCTCTCTGCGATGATGAGACGGGTCGAGCTTTCTATCTTGATCGTCTAATCGTGACGGACCCTGGAATCTGACATCAATTCTAGACGATGCTCTATCGCAATCAAATCAGGAACGATATCGGTTGAAGCGCTCTCGCGTCTCCCACGCGGTTTCTCACGACCGGCTCAACTGATTCAATACTCAGCTCCAGCGAGGAGGATCGAGAGCTCGAATCGTTCGCTGGGAAACGCGCGTTTCGCGCAAGAGATCGTTCCGCCGCAACTCAAACTGAAGAAATATCCTCCGCGGAGTGTCGAGTGGAAAACAATTTCCTGCCCCATCCGCATCATTGTGTTTATACAGCTAACGCGCTTCAACCTGATTCCTTCCAGTTCTCCGTTGTCTTCGCCATCTATCAAGTCCAACATGCGTCGTGTTTTCGTCACGGGAGTCGGCATGACCCCCTTTGCCAGACCAGGAGACAAGAAGAGAGACTATCCGGTTCTGGCCCGCGAGGCGGTTACCGCGGCGCTGGCCGACGCGCGTCTACCGTACTCTGAGGTTCAACAAGCCGTCTGTGGTTACGTCTACGGAGATTCGACGTGCGGTCAGAGGGCACTCTACGAGGTTGGACTAACCGGAATTCCTATCTACAATGTAAACAATAACTGTTCCACTGGATCAACCGCACTGCTCCTGGCCAAGCAGCTGGTCGAGGGCGGACTCTCCGAATGCGTGCTAGCCGTAGGTTTCGAAAAAATGGACCGTGGTTCCCTCACGAGCAAGTTCCGAGATCGCGCAAACCCTGTCGAGACTCACGCCAAGGTCTTGGCGGCGACTTACGGCATTTCTCCGGCCCCGATGGCGGCTCAGATGTTCGGAGCAGCTGGGATGGAGCACATGGAGAAGTACGGCACCACAAAGGAACAGCTGGCTAAGATCGCCGTCAAAAATCACAAGCATTCGGTCAATAATCCGAATTCGCAGTTCCGTACCGAGCATACCCTCCAGGAAGTGTTGGAGTCTCCGGAGGTTTTCGGTCCACTGACGAAACTCCAATGCTGTCCGACTTCCGACGGAGCCGCAGCCGCGGTTCTCATGAGCGAAGACATGGTTAGACGGCTAGGTCTCCAGGACCAAGCGGTGGAGATTATCGCGATGGAAATGGCAACGGACCTGCCGTCGACATTCGAGGGAAAGTCCTGCATAAAAATGGTCGGCTTCGACATGACTAAAACGGCCGCCGAGCGTGCTTTCAGGAAGACCGGACTGACACCGAACGATGTCCAAGTGATCGAACTCCACGATTGTTTCAGTGCCAATGAGCTCATCACGTACGAAGCTCTGGGCCTCTGTCCAATCGGTAAAGCCGGTGAATTCATAGACAGAGGGGACAACACATACGGCGGAAAATTCGTTGTAAATCCGAGTGGTGGTTTGATTTCGAAAGGGCATCCTCTCGGGGCAACTGGCTTAGCTCAATGCTCTGAGCTGTGCTGGCAGCTCCGTGGCAAAGCCGGTAATCGTCAAGTACCGGGGGCGAAAATCGCGTTGCAACAAAACGTAGGTCTTGGCGGTGCCAGCGTCGTTGCCCTGTATCGACTCGGCTTCCCGAAATCGAAATTGTAGATGTTGAAGTCTGCCGATCAGATCGGGTGTTGTTTATCTTTTTCCATGCCTGGTTCGCTCTTTTATTGAATATATTATTATCTATATATATGAATACGAGTCTACATCGTTGAGATGAGAAGAGGGAGAAATTATAATTTTACGGACTTCTTGTCAGATTCAAGGGTCCATTGTAAGGAAACAGATGATGGAAGCGCTAAAGGCTCTTCCTCTATCGAAAATAAATATTTTCATTAAAAAACGCCTCTTACCTCAGCCGGCAGCAAATTTCTTCAAAGGAGCGAGGGACAGAATCCGACATTCGATGTCCGCTTGAATATCCGTCGAAGCAAGCAGAAAGTGAGGAAATAAAACGACCGATGACCTTTTCGGGAGGTGCCTACATTCGCGGGCAAGGGCGATGGAATGAATTGGGCGAGACACATTCGGTTGCTTCCCAGAACCTACGTCTCTGTCTGTGACGGAAACTTGCTTATCCTCATCTATGCGGAGTTTCGAAAACCGCAAATGACTACCACAGTCGGTTTCGTAGAGCGAGACAGAGGTGGAATTTTTCTTCAGAATTATTACAGTGCACAAGCTTCCATTCTATCTCGTCGGGGTCGATCCACATGCAGGTCACCTCCTCTCGACGCGGGTCGGGACTACGCTTAGACATATCGAATACGCAGAAGTTCTCCTCAAACACCTGAACGGCTCCGCGAAGGAGACGGTTTATACAACGAGTGATCGTTCAATTTACAAAATGACTGAAACAACACCATTATCTGAGATGGGAATGTGTTGGCCAGGCTCCCGATGCCAAGTATTTCCGGGCTCGTTCAATGGATACCTAGTAATCCAGCTCCCCATGCAGGGAGATACGATCACGGCATCGGTATCACGAAACCCGAGGGCGGCAGCAATTGAGTACAAGCAACCTCGCAGAACTTTCCTAGCAGGCTCCGGTGATCGGTCCTATCAGAAATGACAGTTTCTGAGGCAGTAAGCCAACTCGAGTGAATTTTCAGGCGTCTCTGCAACTGTCACCCGGTGAATGAGGTTAGTATATCTCGGACGTCTCGGAACCAGCGAATTTCAAGAAAGCTTTGAGAATGTAAACAGACAGGAGCGAGAAGATGGGCGGCGGAACATTCCGACTTCCGAGCAGATACTATCCGCTGCGTCCATTGCTCACGAAAATTTCGACGCAAACGAGCTCAAGAGAAAGACAAGGCAGGAACGAAGCAAACGCAGATCTCATGAGAGAGCGGGGGGACGAAACATGGAACTTACGGAGGAGACAAAGAGGCCGAGCTCAGAAACAAGTGGGCCGAGTCACGTTGTGGGTCTCTGGACGAGGACGCTTTTATCTCAATCTAACTAATTGTAAGTATCATATTTACGTATCGAGCATATCTACAGAGGCAATCCCTAGGAACTTCCGACACTAACGGGACTGAATCGCGATCCTTGACGGCGACGTCGATCGAGGGACAGAGGCGTCAATCACTGGAATGTACGTTTCATGCTGATATACTCCCTTTTGTCAAGGAAACGGGATGCTACATGTAAGAGAGCATATGACGAATGCAAGCGATCGATTCGAAATGTCGGAACATGCGCGATTCTCACAGTCGTGGACTCTCTCAAGGTTTGAAATTATAGCAGCAGTTCCTCACAGATTCTCGGGGGGACCTTCTTCTCTTCATCCTCCTCTTCAAGCAGCTCCGCAGAAAACTTCATGTACAAGTTATAGGCGATCGATGCGGAGGCGCACAACGATAGCATGCAATAGCTATAACAAAGAGGGAACACCAACGCCTTCTCTTGGAACTGAAAGATAATTCCGGAGACGTGAGGACTCGATAAGGGTGATCAGGATTCTTAACCCTGAGCTGAGTTCCGGTGAATCCGAGATTCCCCGGATTCATACCACCCTCCAGAACGTCGGATATCGAATGGGATAATTCAAAGTCGGAGCGCGAGTACTAGAGACGGAGTAATGTAGAGTTTACCTTCTCAATGGTGAGAGTGACGACAGTGATAGCCATGCCGACATTCTGTATGCCGCTTTCGATGGCTATCGTTCTCCGAGCGGGCGCAGGTCGATTAGTGACCAGGGCGAATATGTACCCAACTACCAAACCTAGGAAGTTAAGATAGAATGAATAATCACATACTATAATCAATAGATCAGGCTGTCACATCCGTCACAGTATTGTCGCCACGTATAAACAATAGTAACTCAATGAGAAACTCACCAGCAATCGGCAATATGGCGACCGCGATGAATAGTTTCGCAGGAACAGTGGAAAATATATTCGGGTATATGAGGAAGATCATCACTTGCGCAACACCTATCATCGCGAAACCCGCTAAGGATCCAAGCTGTGAGAAAAGCAAGGCTTCGCTTCAGGAATCAGTGATCTCGAAAATATGTAGCGACTCAAGTACCGGATTGGATCAGACTATTGTCGTAGAGTATGGATGTTTCACGACTCTACGGACCTTTGTTATATAAGGAGCGACTTTTGGGAACTTGTAGAATACCAGCATTCCCAAGGCGGCTGGAGCCGTGACGTACATCAAAGATCGCACCATCTTTAGGTAAGGTATGTTGACTTCCGAATTGTTTTCCAAGGAGTGTCCATAGACATACATGTTGAATGGCATCATGAGCATCGCCACAACCGTGGAGCAGACCGTCATGGAGATGCTGAAAGCAGAAGTTACTTTTGCATGCATACATGTACATCGAGCGAATCAGCGATATGGTAGGGACATTGCTGGCACCAGGACGTGCGAGATAATGAGCTCTACCTGAGAGGCACATCTCCATCCAGGTAGTAGGTGAATATATTCGACGTTGTCCCGGACGGTGAGCACGCGAGGATAAGCATCCCCACCGCGTAATAGCCTTCCACCGAGAATGTTTTCATGAGGAGAAAAGCCGTCGCAGGAAGGAGAACGAACTGCGAGAATAGACCAGCCATCACGGACCAAGGTCGTCTCAGATGGTGCATCAACTGAGGGGTGAAAGACATGGTGAGATTAGTATATGTCGAATTCTCTTGGCTCCGAGGCCGCTGACAGGATCCGCCCCCTGATCGTGATCGTACACGTCAGTGTGAGCTTAGAGAGACAACTAGTATGCCGTCATCTGTTTATAGGTTTATATAGATACGTATCGTCATCCCTCCTTGCTACATGGAAGCGTTGATTGAAGAGGAATGCATCGAACGAGAGATGAAGAGATCTCGAATGATCTACCACTAACCTCCTTCCAGCGTATTGTGCATCCCATCGAGAACATGATGAGAACCAAAATGCTGAGCACTGACTTATCATAGTACTTCTTGAGCCAGTGCGGCTCGGAGCTCCACTCCGCATCGAATGACGTTGAATTCATCGTGATTCCTTATGGTGGATCCTGTCGGCTCCGGCGTCAAATCACGCGGAATCGCGCGGAGAGAAATCGATGTCTCGTGGGGAACTTTATTTTCATTTGTTCCGAATCCTCTTGAATTCCTGAGGAGGGCGACAGCAGGTAAAAGGACGCGCTCTCGGTCGCTATCGGAAGTATTTAGCTCCAATTACCTGCGTGGGTCAGGGAGGATCTACAAACCATACAATCCGGCATATTTTAGGAAGTTTTCAAACGATACAATTCGCGGATCTATGGTGAGAGGCTCGAGTAGAGACCCGGCGGAATGCAAGATCTTGCAGAATCAGCCTACATGACGCTTTCTGACGATCGGAGAATCGGAGAAACCACTCCCAAAACTCTTTCTAACCACTTCTCTTTCGGGTTTCTACTCTTTGTGGAGCGCTAGAAATCTCATTCACAATGGGAGTCGTTCCCTCCCTCTAAATATTTGTATCGGAGCATTTTTTTCCTTGCCATCAGCGCGAATCCAATCAGAGCCCGGTGAATATAACCGGTGCAATCCGGCGTCATTCTCCGTGTTGTGAATTCCCGTTAAAACGTGAGAAGAATGATATCCATTGCACAGTATCACGCGTTTTCTCCCACCACTCAGTCACGGAGGAAATTCGGGGTTCGCGCTCCAAAAAAAATCATAAAAATCAGTTGTACCGGAACGTCCCAAAAGGCGTGGTGTTGACATCCGGTCGCGATCACGAGGAACGGATTGTCGGTTTTTCGTTGGACCTTCCCCGGCAATCACACTGAGGAGGGCCTGTTCTTGAAATTCAATCATGGGTCTCGATGGTGTATCAGACCCCTCCGCGGCCAGCCCCGACGTTGTCGACGCCGACACGTTGAGCAAGCAGACAGACAGGTGCGCGGGCAAGTTTCTTGAGTCACAGACAGCTCGGGGAGCGATAGCCCGGATCCTTACTTCATTGAACTCGGTTTCGAACGAACCTCTCGGGAGTGAAAGCCGATCTCCGATTAAAACATCTGTTTGGTGGACATTCCTGCGCTAGGGACACAAAGCCGTGATGATACAGTGACTCCAGAGAGCAAGTGAAGACATGCGAAGCCTTCGAAGAGACGCACACATGTCCCGCGATAGGAGCGTAACGTTAAATACGTGGGTTAAAGAGAGAGTTACATTGAGCGGAGAGTACTCTCGAGCTGCCTGTCCATCGAAGCGTCTGGCTGTCACTAAGACTATCCGTCCGTCTCTGAGGCTCTGTCGCTCGATTCTCCTTAGTCCGTTCGGATGGGCGGAATTTCATGCCTCCGTCGAATCGAAACTCCGTTTCACGGAAGCTACACTGGAGGTGATACCCGTTTCTCGATAACTTGTCACGTCTTCCCTGCGATGACATTCTGTGTTCGGATGCCTCAATCCATTGCAGAAAAGCTGAAATCTCCGCACTAAATGGCCGAAGTTGAGGGGCGCCGCCGTTGAGCGATTCCAGTAAGTCGCCACATTATGCTCCGCGCCGGTTCGGAACTGATTCACAGAAGTGAGCACCGACAGAGCGGGAAAACGGGGAGAGACGTCCGACAAACAAATGATTCTCAGCACATTTCGGACAGACGGGATCGTATATCGCTCATTCCAGGATTTCCTCGAATCTCGACTCCATTCCGAGGAAACTTCATATCCAAATCGTTGTCTCGAACATGAGACTCAGTATTCAGAGTCTGAGGCTCTTTCTGAACACAGGGGACGCAATGCTCTGCACAGAGAACGCGACGCTCGAGACTTCACGAAATACGAATTAGGGACAACTTTCTCTTCGACATCCGGTTGAGAGCGGAGTGGTTCACTGACTATCATTCGGAACTTCAAGAATCCGGAATCACACGAGGGAGGCTCAAGAGGAAAATTTTCAATGTACTCACCGACTCTAGTGGGAGGCTTTTGTCCTGGAATCGCGGAGCTGTCCGGTTATAAACACCTCTTTCTGTTGTTGTGGCAGGAGAGATTTCCCTCACCGGCGTTTTCTCAAAAAATCAAACGGAACGAAAGAAAACCCATAAAAAACAGAAGATCCGGAGAGAAAGTCATAGGGCGGGCTGTTCCCTCTGTCGCCCCCTCTGTTGCAAGACTGGTACAACGAAGTATTCCCCAGAAGGGAGCTCGAATTTCGGTCTCCGCGAGTTCTTCCACGAGCAAGTCGATTCGAAGATCGTCCGCTGTCGGATGCAAAGGTTTCCAAGGAAATCAAGCCTCGGAGTCGATCTTTCGGGGATAGCTGACCAGCATGATGTCCGGATTCCGGTCCAGCGAACGATTGGAGCATCCGCCGAGAATGGAATCCGTATCCAAGGTTTGCCGAATTAGGAATCAGCGAGAGGAAGATTAGTGTGCCCGTAGAGCATTGCTGCGACGGACGGGTCTTAATTCCCTGACTCGGCGGGAAGATCACAAGGCGTGGAGTCTTCTATCGAAGCTTCGAGAAAAAAACATTCGCTCCTCCTGAAAACCTGGAAGAGCAAAACAAATCGTAAGCACCCTTTCGCGCAGCGTGAGTTTCCCAGAGCGAAGCTCCTACTCGAGCGTCCGGAGGCGCTTCGATTACGGACAATGCCAAGATCTGCGTGTCCCCGAGCATTACGTGTTGACGGCAATCACGGCAACAAACCTTAACACACGGGCACACTTATTCACGAATACCACTTCCGTTTCGTCAACGGCCGACCCTCGTTTGCCTTGATCTTGGCTGGCAGAATTGTCAAAGAACGTGAGATAGTTTTTCTTCTCGCGAAAGTTGACGATTTTTTGCTTTCCTCCCCCTTGCTAAGAATATATTTGGCGCCGCATTTTTCGCTATTCGAATGCCGAATCAGACCATTCGTGCAATCCGGAGAATCCAAAGTCCTATACGCTCCTCGAGGTCGCTCGAGGATGCTCCAGGCTCGACCTAGGCGGGATATTGTCCGCCAGACTTGTCAATGTTACGATTCTGACGGCACAATGTCGGTATGACTTTCTCCATATAATCTCTCGCGGAGCTCTGACGACCAGTATAATCTGATGAACCTCATTGTGCGACGTCTGGGAGGTTCTCCTGTTATTTGCAGCTCCGGATGTTTTCGTCCCGCTTCCCGGCCGCGACCGAGTGAGAAAACCGGGCGAAGCGGCTGACAGACGAAGTGGCAGAGAATAGGAGAAGTACAGACTCGCTATAACGGAGCGATTCTGTATCCCTTTTCTCCGACTGACCTCGTATTACCCGATACTGAACGTGATTACCGGGTCCGTATTACGTGGCAGTTTCCACATTATTGACGCGACCTACAGTTACGAACGACGGCGTTGAATAACGCTTGTCAGAAGAGGAATTATGGAAATTATGGCGCACAAAAGGAATCCGGAAGCCTTTGAATCGTCAGTTCGACGGGAGCTCCTCGGAGGAAGCACGGAGAGACTTTCGAAATTCTCGGACAGACACGAGCCAACTCTCATGGAGATGACTGGTTCCAGTCGACCTGAGACCTCTATCCTGACCCCTCAGTGTGTCGCGGATCCGACCCCGGAACCCATAGAAGAAGGATCAACATTGCCCTTCGGTTTCGAGGAGGAGGAGTAGCCACGAGGATCACGCACTATCCTGCCAGAAAGGCGAATCAATTCCGAACGCAAAGCAGACTCAGTCCCTATGAGGATCGAAATAGTCAGAAGAGCCAAATCTACCGCAGACAGATCGACCGCCGCGAAATTTTCTTCACGGGAACATTGCCGATGTCGGCTGGATGCGTGGTGAACGTAGCCATTCCTCGCATGAGATTTCTGAATTCTTGGAGCTCCGCTACGGTCCGAAACGATGTCATCGAAAGTTCTTGAGCCCTCAAAATATCCGTCAAGCGTAACGCCTGGGTTCTGTTTGGTATCCCGATTGACTCACGTCTGGATAGCCCATTTCATTCAGGAGCGGGAGCCCGCAGTGTTGTAATCGGGTAAGGAAGGAGCGTCCAACCCGAGGCAGCTTCCTTCCAGGGCTGGATTGCTGAGCATTACGATTAACGGATGCTCGCTCCTCGAGATATGCCCCGGGGAGAATCTCCTCTCGGACGCGATGTCCGGAGAGATTGCGATCACGATGAAGCCAAGTCATTCAAACAACGCTTTTTCGCTCATGAAGTTCCTTACTACACAGTTATTGGGAAGACGACTCGAGAACCAGGGATTGCGCGTCGGGGATTCTAGAATCTTACATATTAGAGTCCTTGCTCGTGTTCTCATCATTTCGGAACTTCGGGTGAGTCAATCGAGCAATACGCAATTCCGAGCGAAAAAGATTCTCGCTTTCTATGCTTCGGGTCACAGCGGTGTAGTCATATCCTACGACGAGTCATCTCCTCCTGGACCACTTGATGTTGTTGAGGCAGTCCGACAGAAAGCTGCCTATGACTTCGCATCACATAGCATGTCATCCTCAGTTTTTTCCTTGTAGGGTCGTTCAAGACTGAAATCTCCCCTATTGCCGGCCCGATTCCATCGTCTTTCGGCTGAAGAATGGTATTCGCCGTCGTCGGCGATGATCAGGATAAATCTACAAAAGAGCAGAAGAAAAGGAAGCAATCTGGTCAAGGTTCAGCGGTTAATTTCAAAGAGAAGCAAGGAAGAGCGCCTCTTGATTACTTTGTAACGAGCTCACTCAGTGTCAACCCCTTCCAGACGACGACCACTCTCGATCAAAGCCTCGCGACTGCTTCCAGATGACTAATAATTCGGAATCAGTCACCTTGACTTGACGGGCCTTCCGTCTCATAACAATCTCGCGTTTTTTCCACTCCACGGTGCCTATCATTATTTACCGAATCCAGCTCAATCACATTGTAACCGCATGGTTATGCGTATTCAGGGCCAGATCATGAGTTCGGGCTGTTCATCATCAGTCTGCGGAGATCGCAATCTCCGAATCCCTTTCCGGGTACGAGGGAGAGATGAGATGTATCTCATTGATGCATATATGTTTTTCATTGATACATACATGTATCCCATGAATAACTTCAGAGCTCATATATGTAGATCGTCGAATGTGCTTGGCGGTCATGGTCGGTGGCTCTGAATACTCTGATCCGTACAAAGCTGCGTCCGCTTAGAATTTATCCGAGGAATGACACATATATCATTACCGCTGGAGAAAGGAGCAGCTCACGAGGGGGAGATCTTCTAACTTCGTTGAAGGAAGGGACAGTGGAGCACCGAAAGCAAACAACAGAGTCAGTCGATTGTCGTCGGTGGGAGTTTTGTAGAATCGACTCATATCGCGAGAAATTCTGTAAGTGTAGGAGACGAAAGGTGGAGTGTTTTTTTTTCTTCTTCCCCCAGACGCCTTCCGGTATTCAATTACCTTCCGACAGGAGCGAGATGTGACAGCGCGTCGGCAACGATCAATTTCTGACGTAGCAGCAGCTTCGTTGACGGAGCTGCCCGAAGAGTGTGCCCAAACCAGCGAACGTAATCGATAATCGCAGCTCCTATACGATCCCTCTCTGAAGGATAGACTTCCACGAGAGCGGACGATTCTGCTCGGCTTTCGAGGGAGAGCCTGATAACCTATCTCCATCAAGTAGAGCCTATGTTTATCCCTTCAGATTCGAGGAGGAGGGTCTTCCCTTAGAACCTCCCTACAGGGACTGGGCCATCTGATTGGGAAGCCTACTCCTGTTCATTCGACTGAAGGAATAAGTCACACAGACGGGTGACTAAGCGAGGTAGAGGTGACATTGCCCCGGTCAGCTGACAAACACTTCTTCGCTTACTCACACGGTCCACCCTATCTAACGCTCATCGTGAATGGTTGCAGAGCATGTAATTTAACCTTTTCCATTCTTATCCAAGCGACGTTATGCTTTCCCAATCGTCGATTCGGTCGGAGCATCCGTCTGCTTTCACTCGTCGAATGAAGCAGTTTTGCAAAGATACCGACATGCATGCAATGCCGACGTGCAGGGATGCGGTCATGTTGTAAGCCATGAGCACAATGCTGCCCTTTCATGTTAGCTCCAAGCAGAGCTCCGCCGTGACCAGAATCCCATGCCCTGTCCGGAAAAAAAGCGAATCTCGACGGTGACAATCATATCATGAGTGATGAAAAGATGAGTGATAGATCTCGTCTCTGAGATCAAACATTGTTCTTCTCTCCGGACACAGCTGCGTTGAACGGTGACGACGACACGTTTTGACACCAGAAAAGTAGAATAGAGACTCCTCCCACCCGTCGAGTAGCTCGTCTATCTGGTCAAGTTTTCTGTGACAGGGCAATCAAGCCCACCCCGTACGTCGATGAGGAGGTTTGCGAATTTGGCACCGAGAGGGATTCCGAGGATGAAGTCGGAAGTTTTGACGATGCTTACGATGATTCTGATCTTCAGGGAGGGACCGGGAAGGAAGTCGGTCGAAAGGACACTCGTGACGATGTAGTAACGGAACTTAGGATAGCCCTCGGGAGAGAAAGTTCTCTCCGGTTGTTGACACTTCCTCTTCGAGGGCGGATCGCTTCGGAACGGAATCGGGCTCGGGAATCCCCGAGCGAAGCGCTCGAGTGGTGTTCCGCTCTCAGGACAAAGATAGGTTTATGATTTGTCGACTGCTCGACGTAGGTACGGGGCTCAGAAGCCTCCTCTCAGAATGAGAAAGACAGTCAAGCTTTGTATCTTTCCCGGTATGCTTTGGCGAACTGTCACGGCTGTCCCCGATAACTCTTCCCTCCGCATTGAAACCGACTCCGAGGCCTGATTGAAGCACATGACTCTCGCGCTAAGTGAATGCAGGTTCCCGGCGATAGCAGTGACTCATTGAAATCAATGGAGGAATTTGCAAAATGTTCGAGAGAGGCTAAGGTGAGCTGAATTCTTTATTCGCAGAAGAAATTATTGTCGGAAACGACATACTTTAGACGTTTAGTGAAGGCTCGTCCGCTTCAAGCCTCAAGGTCAACATTTGCGGAGGTCATCATCCGTCGGTGGTTGATGTCTAAAGCTGAATGGTCCTTTGGTTTGGAAGTTTTAATTTCCTCCACATGAAAGTTGACGAATGATCGTCGATTGCCTCCATGAGAACAGAGCTGTGCCAACAGCGCAGCCAACGCAAATTGCCGTCGTTGCGTGGAGGACTTTCGTTCGATCGACATGACTGCACATCGTGACCAGCCCATCCGGTGCTTGAGTGGTTCATTTTCTCTCGCCCAGGAGCAGCTTCTCGACATCCCCATCCGACGAAACATGCTCCCGGGGATTACGGAACCATACTCAAAAAAGAGCGATATGTCCTCTCTAAGGCAGAAATCCTCTCGGGAAAGCGAGTTGAGCTCGCGCAAACATTACCTACATGATCGGAGCTGAGGAAGAGCTTCAATCTCTCGTATATCGCGCGTCAAGGCTCGAGTATCTTCCTTCTTGAGGTGCGCGGTTAGCAATCACGATAGGCAAGGCTCGTTGGACCGCAGCCATTGCTCCTGAGGAGTCGGTCCGGTCCTGTTGCCACTCCGGCCCTAGTGCAGGAGATTCAATCGACTCACGGACCTTTATAATCTCTCTCGATGTTCACCCATCACTCGCATGCAGGATTGCGTGCGACTTCGTCGTTCGGAAATCCTGAGTTCCAGTGAGGCGTACGCTGTCTTATGTATACGGCTCTCGGAATCAATACTCATATCTCTGAGCATCAAGACTGAGCTCCTTTCTCGAGATTTATTCAGCACCAATCGAGCCGAATCGATATTAGCCTTGGCTTCTTCCTGTTCCTCATTTCTTGAGGAAATATGCAGAGTAGTACGGATAATCTCCATAATATCCATGAGCATAAGGATGACCGTAGGCATAGCCATGCGCAGGATAGCCCCCGTAGACGGCGTATTGAGAGCTCACCACCGAGATGAGACCGAAGAGCATGACGAGGACAGCCAGAAGCTGAGGAGTAATTCAATGTGAGATATCACTGAGGCGAACTTCACGGTTGTATCTCTAGCCTACATATTCATCGCTTACTTGGAAGGTGGAGACGCTCGGAAAAGACATCTTGATTTGCTGGTGGTCGCAATCAGGGAACGATGATGGAAGAATCTTCTCTGATGCCATTTATACGGCTCTTCCCGGAGAAGTAAAAGCATCGGTTTCATGCAGGGTGTGGTGGTTCCAGACGGGATACGCATGCTTCGGTTGACGTTCTTCCATGAGGAGGGAATGTCTTCTCTTCGTGATAAACCGTCTTCGTGCCCTGAAGTGGATGGTTGGTGCGTCGAGTGGGTATTCTGCGGCACAGCTATCTGCTGCTCGAATCTAGTGTAGATCTCAGACCTTCGCTTCACGCTCTCTATGCATGCGAATTCCGGATTCGACGCTGTGAACACTGTTCCCGGCGCCGAGCAAGGCCGATTGCATCGGTGTTGACTGATTGAATTGAAAAGACGAAATTGACTTGCTAATTTTCGAAACTTTCGATTCTTCATGCCGGCCCATTTTCTGATGGGAGGGTCATTACAGCGAAATGGCTTCTCAGAAGCACGACTCTCTGAATCATTCAGGAATCTTGACTTAGCGTAAGTATCTGGATCGAACCTCAGACTTCTTCGGCAAGGGCCGGAAATTCCGAAACATTGTGAATCTATGCGGAAGCCGGGTCAACGGGACTCCTGATCCACAGAAGGTCGTTTCGATGACGATATAGCCTTCAGCGGGAGTTTTGCAGCAGGCAGCAGGCTCCGATTCTCTTGACTGACTGATCGATTCAATCAGGGAGAATGCGCCGGCGGAGCCAATTTGGGGAGGAACCATATGCATTTTATGATTATATGCACCGCTCAAATGTCCCCGAGCAGACTCATACGAGCTGCTTCCGGAGAACAGCGGATCTCTTCTCTCGAGACACCTCGAACGTCCGCGACCGATACCTCGAACGGCACTCCTGTCGAGGCTTCCGCTTCTCAAGGAAAGTCGAAGTCCGTTTACCACCCCAAGATCCTTTCTCATCAATGTCGTATTGGAACTACCTTTCCCATTCCCGTGAGCTCCTTGATAGGAATCGAACGCCGGATTGAACGGCCTTGAACATGGCTCAAACTCCTTTTCTCTGCGAGTCGCCGACGTCACCAGAAGATAGAAACATCTCCAGCTCGGCTGCCTTGAATATTTCAGCGAATCTGAGTTCTGAGTACTCCCTCGAAAGCTTCACGGGTAGCGGGGACTCTCGTCATGAGGGTAGATGATCAGCTACTCCGTCGAATTCAGATCGTAAGGTGGAGCCATGACCGTCGAGTTCCCATGCGACTCGATTGAGCCAGACAATGAAATATCAGTCAGTGCTTCTTCAAGCTGGAAGGTACGCTCAGGCAATCTACAGGGTAATTCGGGCTCATGATGGCTGAAGGATAATGTCGTTGATGGGGAATCTCGCAACGTGTGGATGATCTCCTCGATTCCGAAGACTCCCGGAAGGCACCGCGCTAGCTGCATGAGCGATGAGCGAACAGGAACGAGCTCTCCGGGGGTGCCACCAGCGTAGACAATAGTACAGAAGAGCTCCCTAAATCGCGTCCACTGGAAGTCATCGTATCGCGGGGAAGCACGAATCACCAATAATCACGGCGGATTCTCCTGAATCTCTTCGAAATTCGACATTCGAGTCTACTGCGAGATTCTCTATTTCTCACTTTGCGCCTTTCTCGCCGCATCGTGAAAGGCTCCATTCGCCTGCAGTACAGGAGTACGGGATCACATTAAGGCGGCTGTAAACTACGACATCGACGCCGCCCCGGAGATTACGGGAGCCCGCAGCTGGCTTCTGGACTAGAGCATACGACCTGTAGAACGAGGCGAAGTCGTCCCACGAATCCGAGGTCCGGATGTGATGCGCATTTCGCTGAAGCCCTTCGGTTTTCCATGGGTCGCGCCGGTAAGAAGTTGACGCAAAGAACATCTTGCGCCGAAATCACAGACAGTCACAGCCTCCGCGTAGAATTCTCGGAGATTCTGTGGAATTAGCTCACGTCCAGCAAGCCCGATGTTTCAGCGCCGAAACGATGCCGAATCTTGGGATCGGCTAATTCACCTCCACATTGTCTCTCCCTGAAATGTTCGCCGGTCAACCGATTCCCGTGATTCCTCGGGAGACTCCTCCTACCAGGACGTGAATGACGAGAATAAGGGAGCGCGACGGCAGAGTCTACCCAGGTTCGTCATGGAGTGAGAGAAAGGGAAAGCGGCTCGATTTCGTCAGCTCTCTAACGCAAATAAGGCGAAAATTATCAAAAAACGTAGATGGACGAAGTTTCGCGAAACTGCACCCGAATGGCGAATTATGGGACCCGCCGACTCACATGGGTCGATCGACTCAACTGTGCCGATTGATAGACGACCGATCCCGCTGTTGTCGTCGTACTTGTTCACACCACTGTAGTAATATCAAGAAGCTACACTACAAAAAAAAATCGAACCGTCCGTCGCGCCACGGTAGGTGCCAACCAGTTTTGGTGCTAGCCGGGGGGCAGCGCGTACGTGAGAACGCAGTTCTGCGCGCGACTCGCAGCTGATAGGACCGTGTCCTTCGATAGATTGTACAAAAATCTAACGCCCGCGAGGCGCGATCAGTCAATCTGAGCTCGCCCCAGTGTCTTTCTTGAGTCTTATCCGATCTGTACCTCGAGCGATCGGTCCTCCCTGACTCGGAACTCCCATACGACTTCCTACCATGTGCACACTTACGTGCAAAGGTAGTGGCCCGCACTGTGAGTTCTCGATTATTGATTTTGCTCATGATTGCGCAATCGATTTCACGTCCGGCTTTCATTTGAAAAGTCACCCCCGCTCCTCCCGACTCTCAGTCGCGCTGACCCACAGCCCGTGGTCCATACCGCCGCAGAGCGATCCTTTCGATGCTTCGGCGGGGTTCTTATGCTCCTGTCGGATGTGACCGAACGAGCCGACAGAGGGTCGCTCCCTGATCTCTCCTCGGTGACGACGACGACCGACCCCACTTGACGGCCGTACTCCTGATGACGTCGCATGAATATTTTTGACCGATATCCGCACCGAGTCATCTAGCGGTAGAGGGTCCCCTCGTCGAGTTGTGATTTTATGTCTCCCGAGGTGAACGAATCTGACGCTTCTTCGAGTATAATTACGTCACCTGCTTCGGAGGTCGATGATGCAACGGGTCTCAAACGCGCCGGAGTCCCGAGCCGGGTCCAACAGCCTGTGGCTGCGTGGATCTTCTGCACGGCGCAATTGAGAGTAAAAAGAGTGAGATGTAACGATGAAGTACGGGACTTGAAGAGGGCGTCCCGACCGCAGAATCGTAGGCGCTCCTCACGGAAGGGGCTTCTCACCTCGTCGGCGGAATCCGACGCCCCCAACGTACCCAGTGGACGCGCGTGACGAGTTGCTTGTGCACTCAGCGGAGTTCAAGTGGCTGCGCGTCCAACAAGTACCCTCGGGAGATGAAATCCGCCGCGGCGAAAACTCGCGAAACCCGTGGTCGAGACTTCGCGGTGAGGGTTCGAAAATCTCCGATCGAGATTTGAGATCGGAAAGAACATAAATGGTAGAATCATCGAAGCTTCGGCCCACATCTCGCTTCGTGCGCATGCCTACGATGGCTGCATACAGACTGCTCAGGCTATTGCTGCTCTTGGTTGTCGTGCCTCGATGCACCGGATCGCCCACGAGGAAGTTGCGGCAGCACGAGAAAGTAGATTTGCGGTATCCGGATCAGTTTCCCGACATCGCTGCAGCGGCACAGTACGTGCAGTACACATCAGAGGACATGGGTAAATGCACACCTTCTTGATGCTTTGCTCCAAGGCAGCCGTGGGCTGTCCCCATCTAGGCTAGTTGAATTCGATTGATGTACTCAACAGTGCTTATTCTTTCTCAGACTCGCCCTACGTTAACCCTAAATATGCGAAGAATCTGAGCACAAAGCAGAGATTCTACGGCGCCATCACGTTGACCCTCCCGCTGCTAACGATGATTAGCATAATAACGTTCTTGCCGGCCGTCACTACCGGAGGAGGATTTGGACGAAGGAGGAGACGCAGCGTCCGGGAGGACAAGGAAGACGCTATTCAGCGATCGGAGGAAACACTCCAGCGAGCCAAATCTGCCTTCGATAAGCTCGAGAATCCGTGAAGATGCAAGAAATGGGCGTAGTCCGCTCCAGGCACTCATTTGAACGCGCGTAACCTAATGGATGGACGAGACTCCACTTATTCGAATGGACTCGGTAAATGAGGAATTATTGGAAAACCTCTCGGAAACCAACGCCTTGATCCGCGGCTCGACGCGTCTGGATCCCCTCACGCTGTAGATGTCTCCAAACGCACCGAAGCCAGCTCCGTGCCCACGAATCGTACGTAGAGGAGCGCCATGACTGTTGCCGTGCCAGGAAATCGCAAGTGAAGGATTCTGAGTCGTACACCAGAACCAGACTGATTACCGTTTAGAACAGTGTTTGCAATCGAATCGGATCTTGGGCCGAGCTTTCGGAGGTTCCTATTGACTATCGACCATGTCTCGCAATGTTATGCGTTGCTCAGGATGACGCATCATCAGCAGTAAGGTTAGTTATTCGGGAAAGTCCCCGTGAGCGGGGTTCTGCTCACTAGGAGTTCGCTATACGGAAAGCTCACCCCACGAGACGTTCGCTTCACGACAAACTCGCTATACGGGAACCCCGCTATACGAGGAATCACTCGCGCTATAGAGAAAAAGTTAAGGGGGAAGTGATGCTTTCTTCCGATTAGAATCTCTGACTCTCTTCGAAATCAGGGCCGTATCCGAAATGGGAAACACTCTGGAAAGGAACTATCGGAGGAAGAGGCTCCATGAACTGAATGAGAATCGACTATACGCCATTCCCGACTTGGATGGAATAAAACTCATGCTGAAATCCGATCTGATCCGAGTTCTTCTCTTCCTCCTCTCCCATGGAATAGGATGCTGCTGTAATTAGGGCTGCCAGCGGTTCCTACCCGAGGTCCAGGAACCACGGGTTTCGGCAGATCTTCTCGGATCCGGAACCCACCGGTTCTCTCGGTTCCTACCCGCGTCTCCGAGGGGGCGTCACACATCAATCCCGACGTCTGAACCACCATTGATATGCTCCGAAATGAGTGAGAATCCGAGCCGATATTTTTTGATAGCTGAATGTCTCTCTGATGCACGCTAAGAAGGGAAGTACCAGAAATGACCCTCGCGATTTAGACGAGATAGCGCGGGATTTGTAGGTCGACCCGGGTCTCGGAAACCCCCACATTACATCCCGCCAGGTAGGCCCTCTGGACCGAATAATCGGGCCAGCTACATATATTCGGGGGTCAGATTATCCGGAATCGCGAGGGGGCAGTCCTGGTCACTCTTCCTGTGGTCGCTCGAGAGATGAGCGAACTTGCTCTCGCAGCTGGCCGACGTGGACCGTACCACGAACACGGAGACTGAACTCGGCAAATATACCTTTCTGATGGAATAAAATTAATTCGACTCAGGCCGTTGGCTACGAAGAATAGGTAGTCT